>NW_026921035.1:0-18383 GCF_032062105.1 Saccostrea cuccullata
AATACAAACACTAGAAAAATTATGTAGAAGAGCTCGGTTTTACTAGTTTTACAATGCGACTTCACTTCCCGCCATTTTTTTTTCAACTCTTTACTCCAGGTAAACTGAGGAGTAAACTCGCGTAACCCGAGTTGATCACCCGTGTCGAAGATGTTTTTTAGGTCACCTGAGTAAACTCAGGTGAACTATTGCTTTCCATTTTCGTCCGTCGTCGTTCGTCGTGCGTTAACATTTGAACCTTCTTATCTTCTTCTCTGAAACCAGTCAACCAATTTCAACCAAATTTGGCATATAGCATCTATGGGTGAAGGGGAACAAAAATTGTGAATTTCTTGGTCTGGTCCCTGCCTCCCTGAGGCCTTCGGGGTGGGGCAAAAACCACTAAAATTAGTGCAATCTTTAAAAATCTTCTTCTTTACTCCTGGACATCAAGCAGTCAAACTGTTGGTATGATTGTAATCAGCATTGAGTCCTCTACCAAAATTGTGAAATTCATGGCCCCAGGGTTCGAGTGCTAGGGCGTGGCTATATAGATTATATAGTGAAAATGCTTAAATTCTTTGAAATTCTTCTTTTCTGTTTGTGGGCATTAAATAAACTAACCAAGTGCATAGTTATGTTGAATAAGACTTTCTCTTTTCAAATTGTGAATTTAATGGCCCCAGGATCAGGGGTTCTAGTGCTAGGGTGGGGCTATATAGATTATATTGTGAAATGCAAAAATTCTTTGAAATTCTTCTTCTCTGCTCATGGGCATTAAATAAACTAACCAAGTGCATAGCTATGTTGAATAAGGCTGCCTCTTCCAAAATTGTGAATTTCATGGCCCCAGGGTCAGGGGTTCTAGTGCTAGGGCGGGGCTACATAAATTATATAGTAAAAAATGAATTATTTCTTTGAAAATCTTCTTCTTTGCTCCTGAGTATTAAATAAACTAACCAAGTACATAGTTATGTTGAAGAAGGCTACCTCTTCCAAAATTGTGAATTTCATGGCCCCTGGGTAGGGGGTTCTGGTGTTAGGGTGGGGCTTTATTGATTATATAGTGAAAATGCATAAATTCTTTAAAACTTTTCTTTTCTGTACCTGAGTATTTAACCAATGAACTATGTAAATAGTTTAATAAAAGGAGGAAGGATGCCTCTTTGAGATTTTTGAATTTCAGGGTCCCTGGGTTAGGGCTTCTTGTGTTAGGGCATGGCTCTAATGTTTATATAATAAAAATGCATGAATTCTTTCAAAATCTTTTCCTTTGTTGTTGGGTATAATGCTTAAATGATCTTAGTATATATTTATGACAAAAAAACCTGCTTCTTACAGAAATGGTTAATTTCCTGGCCACTGGGACAGAGGTTCTTTGAGGGGGGGGGGGTAACATAGTCTGAAATGATTTAATGCTTTGAAATCTGCACTTTGGTATTAATCAACAGGCTGATGAAATAAAAAAATTTTTAAAATTCCAAAATTTTGAAAGCTGTGGCCCCAGGGTCGGTGGTTCCTGTGGGATGGGGAGCTTAACTTTGGACCCGCCGTAACACAAGAAGCCCTGACTAGGGGCCCTGAAATTCACTTAAAGTGGAAATGCATTTTCTCTTCGTTACTCTGATCTACCTCTGGTTATTAAGTAATCAAAATAAGCATGCTGAGTGTATAATTATGATAAGCAATGGTGTCTCTTTCAAAATTGTGAATTTCATGGCCTCTAGTTTAAAACATGAATCAAATTCAATTGTTGGAAAGTTGTCGCATGATACTCAGGTGACCTGTAAGGCCCATGGGCCTCTTGTTTTTTAATTACAACTCTAGTAACTCGTGTCGCTCAATCGAATATGTCCTTCTCGATACATAGGGAATAATCGCGAGTTTCTACAACACCCTCTTTGGAATTGAAGGCCACAGCGAGTATTCATTTTTGTTTTCACATATCTTAAAAACATGAGTGAAAAAATGAATTATTTAAACAATGAAATACAGAATTAAATGTGTAAAAGATGATATAACCCATATAATTTTGAAAAAAATATAGCTTTCATGAACTTTTAGAATTGAGAAATGTCTTTTCTCAGAGCGGGGGATTGACATCGCCTTGCATGCCTCCATTCTTTGGAATTGAAGGTCACAGCAAGTACTTTGTTTGTCTTTAATATTAACCAAATAACGTCTCTTGATGAGTGAAAAATTTTAAATCGGGCTTTATACGAAATACTTATCAGTCAATTATTCTGCACCTTGGATTTCTTTAATCTTTTCTCAATTGTTTTCTTTCTGAATTCTTTCTTCCCATGGTTTATATCCCCACTTCAAAGGAGGTTGTTCATTATATGAATCAGTTGTTACTATATATCAGATGAGTCGAAAGAAATATCTTTCTGTAACTGACATAATTATCAACTTATAATTAAAGATAAAGATTAGGAATCCATCTCGAATGTCAATTGGACCAACACATGCACTGTTTTTTCCTCAATTATGTTGACATGTATTATTGTTCGCACTCTTCTTGGATTGTTTGTTTGTTTAATTAACGTCCTTAACAGAATTTTTCACTCAAGTTGAGACCACTTGCTCGTGGAGGTCTGCAAATTTAGGACTATACTCGGCACTTAGACCTTTCACTAATCGCTCACAGTTGTAAGAGCGTCAGCTAGTCGTGGAGTAAGGAGTTGGTCCTTACGTCGCGGATTCGCATAGGATCATGAAACGTGGAGACCAGTTCTTTGGATAAGACCGTATGAACCGAAGCAAACCGTGTAGATGTAAAGTCTCATCCGAAGAACAGTTATGGATATCAGCGTCCCTGAGTGGGATTCCAACTGGCAACGTTCTCTAAAGCAAATGCTCCTACTATGTTACCGTTTAATAGGTGACTTATTTTGAATAAAAATGATTTTTTAAAATTTCGAATCCTTGCTTTTGGCTATAGATACTGACATTGCTTCGGCCATTTCGTTGGAAAATAGTTTGATATATAAAACATTGTCGTATATGAAAAATCTTAAACGAACACACACGAAAGAAGGATATGGAGATAACGAACAGTATTCAATATCAAAGTCCATAAAACAATACAATATTAGAGCAGAAAAACACGGACTGATGTGGGATCAGGTGCAATGGAGGAGTGAGCATCCCCTGCTGACGGTCACACCCGCCGTGTGCTCCTTGTCATGATCGGGAAATAACGGAAAAATCCGTCGTCAAATCAGTGTATAAATAATTGACTAAAAATAAGTATGAAAAACGTCAGTCAGCATTTGCCTCAATGATAAATAGTATTTGCTAACAAGGCCATTGTATCGGCCATAGAATTTACGAAATGATGACTTTAAACGAGACTGTTGATATTCTTGTTTCATCAGCTTTCTTGTTAATAATTTACCTCGTTTTAGAAATTGTTCATACGTACGTAGAGCATGCTCTTGCGTATCGAATCAACTGACGTATATAGACTCCGTATCCAGGTGATGAAAGTATATTGCTGCATAAGTAAGGGAAGTTGACGATAGAAAAGTTAAAGTCATCACGTTTATCATATAGCTTGGTTGTTAGATTACCATTAACGTCTTTTTCAAGTAAAATATCCAAGTATGAAATAGATGTGTCAGACTCTGTGGTATATTTTATATCTCAAGCTCACCAGGATATATCGTATCGACGTAGGAATGGAATTGACCATGGTTAATTGACAATACGTCGTCGATATATCTTAATGTCGAGTTGAAGGCCACAACAAGTGTTTTCTTCTTTTAGATTTTGCACAAATTCTGCTTCATACGAATATAAATACAGGTCTGCTTATAACGGAGCGCAATTGGTATCCATGGGAATTCCAATAGATTATTTGAATACCTGGTCTCCAAAACCCACATAGATATTGTCAATCAGAAACTCAAGCATCTTCTTGATGTCAACTTCAGAGTCCTTGTGTGTGCAATCAGAATTTGTTTAACAAAATAATTCTGCAAGAAACAAATGACCAGGTAAGTAAATTAACGGGTTCCATTTTTATTGAAAAAAGCAGCTGTCAATGATGGCTGAAAGTCTGGACTTTGATTTATCATAGGGAATAGTTGTATATAAAGTTGAAAAGTCGTACGTTTTTAAGCTGTTGATTTTTTGAAAATTCTTGTGATTTCAACTTATCCAAAAGTTCTTTGGAATTTTTGAGTATCCACATCTGATTCACACCACTTCTTGAATATACATGTATTGTTGCGCAGTACTCTTGAAGTTTTTCCTTCACTAATGTCAACAGCTTAGTGAGGAGTAACGAAAGAGGCTTGGTTGAACATTTACTGGAACCCGCAATGTATCTTTGTTTGTAAGGATTTTTATGAAGTTTCGGAATCCAATATATATAGGGTAATTCAAATTCATTTTGGCTCTGTGGAATATTAAAAATATCTAAACCTGACATATGATTTTGAAGAATTTCTTCCTTAGAAAGGGAAGTATGAGTATAAGCAGGATTACCATTTGTAGAATTAAATCCAATTTCTTCTAAAATACAATTAATATAATGAGCCTTACAAACGAAGATAATGTTGTTACCTGCTTTGTCGGCATGGACCAGTGTGTACTGATCATGTAATCTATCTAATTGTTTTTTCACTTCTGGATTATTGAACACAGAAGGATTGATGGTTTTCGTATTGCCCCTCAATCTTTTAATTCGCGACTTTAACATGGATCTGATACATTTAATCCATTCTGACAGGGTGTCAACGTCTTCTTTTACATATCTGGCCCATCGTCTGGCGTAATTTTCAACAGAATCCATAACATTTATGAAATTCCAACGCCAGTTGAAGGATCGGGGTTCCCTATATTTAGGGCCTTATAAAATAAGTGATCTAAGGTCCTCATTATTAACTATATTTACGTCACCTGTAATAACGTGTCCAGCAGGACTAGTAGTTGTAGGGTGAAGAAGAACATGAACAAGATGGAGGATTATGTTTCAGATATTCGGTATCAAGGCCATGTAAAGTTTTTTTTTTTTTGTAATTGAAAAGTTTGGAAGCAATGGTCGATGTATATTTGTAGGAAATACAACTTGCAGTCTTTAACTTGAAATATGGTGGAATACAAGCCTGGACCCTTTTGTGATTAAGAATATTACTTATATTAACAGCGTCAATATCTATTGGGATATTGGAGTTTAAGGAAAAGACGGATTGTATTAGCTGCAATTTCATCCGTAAAACGTGCGGGTTTAAAAAGCCTATGATTAGCAATATCCATAATCACAGATCCGAGCCTATATTCTGGACTCGAGAAATCAAAAATTGGACTTTTCTTGGCCTTTTCAAGAAGATTATTTAAAAGTTTCAAAGGGACAGAGTACAGTTTGGTGCGAATCTGATGTAGACCTAATTGTTGATTTACATAAGGTAGTAACGAATCAAAAGAGACATCGTGAATTACGTTTATTGTACGACCGATGCCCATGACTACGCCTACGTCTCTGTGTATTGTTAAAAAGTTCCATCGCATTTACATCGCTACACTGTGGACTGGAAAGATTTCCAACACTATCGCCATTGTCATTACATCCATAGGGAAAGGCTGTACCTAGTTTTCGAATCCAAAATTCTTCTCGTTGTCTACGGAAAGGTGTACTCAGCGACTGACTATTTGTGTGGTGATAAATCTTTTCGACAATTCTAACTTTCATAGACAAAATAGAATGATCAGGTAAATTAAAATGTTTGTATAAAAGTTGCTGACCACCATGATTGATTTGAAATCGATGACCTGACATTCTTTTATACAGTGATCCCTTGGTTTTACCAACATAAATAAGTCCACACAGATTACAATCTATTCCATAGACAACTTTCAAAGATTTGCAGTTCAGATTTTCCCAAGTTTTGGTATAGAAGCTCTGTCCAAAAAGATTACTGGTGATAGAAGTTTCAGTTATCAAAATGTCACAGGTTTTACAGTTTTGCACGGAACATTTTGAAACAGAAGGCATGGGATCGGTAAATGAATCATCAAATATATCTGTAATAGAAACCTTACATTCTTTCAATTTTTGGTATGATGTATAAGTTTTATACCAAAACTGGGAATCTGAAGACTGTACATATGACATATCCCTGAAATTATCCGAGGGGCAGCAAATGAACTCCTTGAGTCTGTGTCCCTTATAGACTCAACGGAGTGACGCCTTTTTATACTGGGCGACGCGCCTGCCAGTATCATTTCGTTATTCTGTGTACTCATGAATGAATAGGTACCGAACGACGAGTATCCTCGGATGTTGTTTGATAAATTATTGCACACCCTATCAACATGGCGGGCGTGCCCGGTCGGCAGGAGACTCCGCATGGCACCTTATCCCACTTCTGATGTTTACAGCTATAGAGGTCATCGTTCGCTCTGCTCCTGATTTATTTCATTTGTTACACAAGAGTTCGTCTCAAGGTAATTCCACCCTCCTGTGATGTACTAGGTTTTTGCAAAAACTGTTATTAAATTGAATTCATACCCAATAGAACAATATATTTTGAAAGAATGATTTTGCATAGGTGTAATGATAAATATTAAGTAAAAGAATTTGAAAAATGCATATTTCCTTTATTTAATCAATTATTCAATCTTTTAAAAATGTTGACAAGGGCAATAACTCCTCCTCAAGTAGCTTCATTCGGGCATTTTCTTTATTGTACTTCTAATGTAAAATAGTTTCCGTAATATTCACAATTCAAGAGTATTTTATAAGTAGCAAGTATTTAGGAACTTTCAGCATCATAATTATGCAACTGAATCAGTTTTTACATACTATTTATGATAGTGTTTACAAAAAATGTACGATTTTCTATGTTGACATATGCTTCTGTTTTTTTATGTCTCCCATCTTAAATAATATGGCGACCTATATTTTTTTGGAAGTAATTGATAAATTCAAACTTTATTAAATGAAAATAAATTCAATTTTTGTACTTTTAACCATTAAAATTGTAAAAGTGGAAAGACCTTAAACCAATTTATCTAGAGATGAGAGTCGTTTGAGTTATCAAAATTGAATCTCTTTAAACATTTCTTATGCTTGTCTCTTTAATTACTACTCATCGCATATAATTAATAGTAATTATATGAGTGAAAAAATTTCTCGGATGGGACGTAAATACGTACCATCAATCAATCAGAGGTAATTAAGGAATATCAGTAAGAATTACTCAGTAGTGGAATATTTCACACATTTATGGCGTTTATGTTTGCGACAGACCTGTTAATATCTTTAATTCACTAATCAGCAGACGTTTCTTTATATATGGACTTCTTTCGATAAAGAATAAGAAGAACAGCTGTATATTCTACAATCATTGTTTTATTGAGGAAAAAAACAAAGCTTTGTGAACGAAAAAGTATGACAATAATACAAGCAAAATACATTGAATTTCTCAATAATTACGTAGTAATTATGTCTCTTCTCTCAGTCATTTTGTCCCTTTCTTCATCCTTGAGTGCTGGAGTTTGCTCATTCATGATTAGACCTTTTATTTGCAAGATTGGAATTTCAGAACAGTTCGCAATATCTTGTAGGCCATCATATGAAAACTATCATCATATTACTGTAGTTCAACTGGCTTCATTTAGGTTCAGACCAGGTCAACGTTCTTATTCCTCTGGAACAATAAAATAACACCCATAGACTTGATTGAGAGTGTCAATTTATAAACATACGTCGAAGAAAGGACGAATTGTGCCTTTTTGTTTTCTTTGCAATAGATGCGACACAAGAAAACAGACAGGACACTTCAACATTATCGTCAGAATATATCTCAAAGTAGTCATGAATTCGCATTTGGGAGGTGATTTTGATTGCTTCTCTTTTAGACACGCTTCTTGCTTGATTTTTACCCGAAAGAATTCCCACTAGAACAATTGGTATGGTCTTTCCAAGGAACTGTCGAATTTCGGGAATCCACACAGACTGAACATTTTCGAAAGATTTTCTTTTCTGGACATCGTAGCAAATGATGATGACATTACTGTCTTTGAGTGCAAATCGCCTCATCTGGTCAAAGTCATGCTGTCCGGGTAGATCATAAATTGATACGATGGCTTTCTTTCCTCTACAAAATGTTTCCCCTAAGAAAAAAAAAGAACCATCTAAATGCATTTGTTTATATTATTACAGCGAAGGAAACCCTAATCCACAGACACGAATGTATTGCACAAAACCAATCATTAAACTTACCATAGTAATTCTCAAAAATAGTTGGTGTATATTTTTCATCGCCCTTTTCTCCAATAAATACTTTGGTAAGGCAAGTCTTGCCAACTCGAGCATCACCAACAACCGAGCATTTCAAATCTGGAACTGACATCTTCGTGTTATGTTTAAATGTGTTGGTGGAAACAAAGTGCTAGCTTTTATAATACGAGTTTGAGAGTAAATTTGCTTTTACCTGTACATTGGTGCGGTGTTGCTAAGGATACGTAAAATGTTGAGAAAAAGAGGTGGGAATAACTTTGATATTAAATCAATATTAAGTATTTCATTGGTGCGAAAAATATGAAAAAATAAGTTGAACATTTTAACAAAAGCAGAAAAGCAAATGATGATAGACTTTGCTAAATATGCAACTGATGTATACTGTCCACCTGAAGAAAGATTCTCATCAAATGAAGAATACTCACAGGACCTGGACTGTACGTACAGGGTTTGAAAAGATGTGGAAAACTTTGAATAGTTGCAGATTTGGCAGGAAGTTCAAAATGAACAAGCATTATGAGAGTATTGCATAACCAATACATGTCTCGTACGGGGTTCCCCTTTTCTCTTTATGATGTCATTTAATAATATCCTGTTTATGAAAATGTGGACATTTCGGAAATTACTTGTTTAAGAATGAACGAATTGATGTCATTATACATACATGAATGCTTTGTTCAAAACAGCTAATTTTTCATGGTTACAAAACAATTATATCTTTTGAAAAATCAAACTTGAATTGTGCATGGTAAGTCACCTAGTTAAAATAATCTGTGTCTCAGGACAAGCCCTCGCCACAGTTGGAATATCTCCTATAAACTCGTAATGTTGCAAAAAAATTGCAGAATGAGAATTGCTCCGAAACGATTTTGAAGAATACACAAGGATATGCATTAGAAATAACTACCATTACTGATTAAAACAAACCTTTTTTTTTTTGATCTATCTACCATGCAGAAAAAAGACATTTAATTTGAAAGCAATGGCGTTCTGGTTCAAAATTTATGACCAAGGTAAAAGTACTTGATATTAAAATGTTGTTGCTTGTCTATAAACTAAATAAATAATCCATATATAAAGACGAAAATTCACCTCATTATTTTTTCAACGTCTTCTCGCTTCTTATTGTAGGCAAGTGCAAATTTAATATTTTCCAATTTTATCAGAACGTTAGTTTTAGCATTTTTTGGAGCCGAGGCTGACGTCATTACTTGTCACGCTGCAGCCAGAACTTTATGTCTAAGTGCAGACCTTAGCATTTTGTATTTTTGAAACAATACTACAGTATTCAGATATCACTGCTGCCTTTTGGTTTATACTACAATAAAGTTGTGAATCTTCAAGTCTTGTCACTTGGCTACATTATTTACCATGTTGACATTCGGAACTACGATATTTGCAATGGCGTGAAGTTAAATTTATCGCTTATATTTTAATAGATGATTGATTGATTGTATATTGTTTCACGTACCCCGTTCCATTCGATAATTTTTCTCTCACATTGACGTCACCGGATGCCGCGGTGAAGGGCTTCAAATTTAGACTACATTCGGCACTTAGGGCCATTGAGCCGTTGGGGTTCTTTATCGTGCCAACACCTAAATTGACACGGGGCCTAATTTTTAAAGTCGTGTCCGAAAGACCCGTGACTTTCACTTCTAATGCCAAGGGCTTGGCGAAGGAACAGACACTACCTATATTTAAGTCTGACACGACGCCGAGAACGAGAATCGACCTGGGCCTCCAGATCACGAAGCGAACGCTCTACCAGTAGACCATATCTTATTAAAACGGACCCGAACAATTTTTCGCAGCAGAGAACTGTACTGGTATTCGGACATGTAATCCTTAATCATAAATTTCCCGCAAAAAAATTTTTTTTTAAAAAGGAATCTAATCCTCAGCTATTCATATGACGAAATGCACTATTTGTAAAACGGAAATCAAAATAATTTAAACAAGTCATGTATCAAGTTCTCGTCGTTGCTTTTTAACTTCATGTCTATTATTTATATTTATTAAAGTTTGTCCATTTTTTTAAGATGGCCGTCGTAAAAAAATTAAATGAATATAACTTTTCATTAATAATTTTCACTAACAAATTTTGACTTATTTTTGTCATTATTAAGCTGTCGTATGTTATTTAACGCCCTTGTAAACCGGAAGTAGTCATAACTTCTGCTATTTTTCCATTGTCAATGTAAACAACAAGTATGGGATGAAGGGGACGAGAACTTACTATCGATGAAAAGAAGACCGTAATATCCCTAATAGAAAGTGGATTAAAAGCAGTTAAAGTGGCTGAATTACTAAATTTGAATTCCTCGACAATTTGTCGATTCCCTGAGCGAGGTGACGGGGGGGGGGACTTACCATGGAGCTGAAATACTAGCATTTGTTGACGGTAATATGAACTCTCAGAGGTATATTAGTGTGTTAGATGAATATTTATGGCCCGTGATAGTTAAATATTTTGCAAATTCACACTAGCATTTTATGGATGACAATTGCCATGTTCATCGCTCAGAGAGACAGAAGACTGGAAACATAGGAATGGGATTCTACCATTTTTTTGGCCCCCACAATCCCCTGATTAAAACCCAATTAAAATTGTCTGGCTTGTTTTGAAAAATCATATTAAACGTCAGATTTTCCACATCCGTACCATCGACGATCGAAACACGAACTACAGTATGCTTGGAACAATCTGTTAAAAACTTATCCCAGGTCTCTCTACTCCAGTCTACCGAAACGATGTCGGAAAGTGATCGCATCCAAAGGCTTCATCACAAAATATCAAGTCAAAATACGAAGAAAGAAGAAAAGTGCATCATTTTTTGTTCATGCAGTAAACAAAAACTATGGCGGCCATCTTGTGAAAAATTGATATTACTTTTGGCACGTGAATGTAGTATGCATCGAGTCAATACACAGAACGCATTCGGGTCCAAAGATATATTTTTAGGTCACCTGAGTAAACTCAGGTGACCTATTGCTATCTGTTTTCGTCTGTCGTCGTCCGTCGTGCGTCGTGTGTTAACATTTGAACATTTTCAGCTTCTTCTCTGCAACCACTGAACCAATTTCAATCAAATTTGGCACAAAGCATCTATGGGTGAAGGGGAACAAAAGTTGTGAATTTCATGATCCCTGCCCCCCCCCCGGGGCCTGAGGGGTGGGGCCAAAACCACTAAAATTAATGCAATCTTTAAAAATCTTCTTTACTCCTGGACATCAAGCAGTCAAACTATTTGCATGATTGTAATCAGCATTGAGTCCTCTACCAAAATTGTGAAATTCATGGCCCTGGGGTCAGGGGTTCTAGTGCTAGGGCGGGGCTAAATAAGTATATAGTGGAAATGCATTATTTCTTTGAAAATATTCTTCTCTGCTCCTGGGTATTAAATAAACTAACTAAGTACATGGTTATGATGAGCAAGAGTGCCTCTACCAAAACTGTGAATTTTATGGCCCCAGGGTCAGGGGTTCTGGTGTTAGGGTGGGGCTCTATTGATTATAAATAGTGAAAATACATGAATTCTTTGAAAATCTTCTCTGCTCCTAGGTATTAAATAAACTAAGTACATAGTTATGATGAATAAGAGTGCCTCTACCAAAATTGTGAATTTTATGGCCCCAGGGTCAATGGTTCTAGTGTTGGGTTGGGGCTCTATTGATTATATAGTGAAAATACATGAATTCTTTGAAAATCTTCTCTGCTCCTAGGTATTAAATAAACTAACTAAGTACATAGTTATGATGAGCAAGAGTGCCTCAACCAAAATTGTGAATTTTATGGCCCCAGGGTCAAGGATTCTGGTGTTGGGGGGAGGGGGGGGGCACTATTGATTATAAATAGTGAAAATACATGAATTCTTTGAAAATCTTCTCCTCTGCTCCTAGGAATTAAATTAACTAACTAAGTACATAGTTATGATGAGCAAGAATGCCTCTTCTAAAATTATGAATTTCATGGCCCCAGGGTCTGGGGTTCTGATGTTAGGATGGGGCTCTATTGATTATAAATAGTGAAAATACATTGAGTCTTTGAAAATTTTCTTTTCTGACTCTGGGTATGAAGCAGATGAACTACCTATATAGTGATGATGAGCAAGGGCCCTAATCTTGCAGAATTGTGAATTTCAAGGCCCAAGGGTCAGGGGTGGGGGGGGGGTCCTACTTATATACTGAAAATGAATTAATTGTTTGAAATATGCTCCTTTGTATTTATAAAACATTTATTTTTTGATAGGCAATTTTAAGGGTGCCTTTTAAAAATTTGTGCAATGTGTGGACCTAAGGTCAGGGGTTTATGTCACAGTGTTAGGGGCACTACTGATTATTGCTGAATATTACTGATTAGTTGGAGTGCATTTATGTTCCCCTACCCTGCGTATGGGTATTCAGTAACCAAGCTAAGCAACTGCTAAGTGTATTGTTATGATGATCAATGGTGCCTCTTTCAAAATTGTGAATGCCATATAGCATCTGGCTTAAAACATGAATCAAATTTAATACACTGTAACTGGAAAGTTGTTGCATAATGCTCAGGTGACCTATAAAGCCCGTGGGTCTCTTGTTACATTCTATTTCGTTTGTCGCTATAAGGTTACCAAACAAATTTCAAATTAATAATCTTTTAAATGACAATCTCGTTTGGATCATTAATTTAGCACTTACCCGATCTTAAACCATATTATGATAAATAAAAAATGCCATTATTTTTTTAAAAAGTCAATTAAGCGAAACGACATTCAAACTTGTTCTGTAACTCATCATGATACAGTCACATACCAAAAATTAGCTCAATATCAGCAAATGTTTAGAAAAAAAGTGCGTAAAACCAAATGGGGCAGACGGAATGACGGACAGACACAGAGGAGACCTATGATATGAGATCCTAAAAATTTTTGAATGACAGATATGGAGAATAAAAAAGGAACATCTTTTCAATACATTTAATCCTCTTTCACATTTAAATGTATAACAAACATTTCAAAAAGTGTACTAAATTTTTATTGCATTTATTGTTGACGTACAAAACAGTTGAACATCTCTCGTGAAATCCAAAGCAAGAATATTTAGAATTTTAACTCCTTGCTGACCAGAAGCTGCGCCTTAAAATCCTGTCAAAGAATTTTTTGATGCGATATAAAATTCATAAATTTGGTCATCCTATTCTTTAATACAAACTCTTGATTTAAATTGCTTACGGTATGAATTAAAGCATAAGAAATATGTATAATGCATTCATACATGTAGTCTCAATAGCAAAACTGTTCACAAGTAAATACTGAAATTGACAAGGTTGAATAAGTTTTAGAATTTATATCTATCATACATAATTATACAGTAAAACATTAATGGAATTTGCACATATAGCCATATATCATGTTACCGTTTCAAATTGCATTGTTGAACAAGTATATCAGCTGAAAAACATTGCAACATTTACAATTGTATTGTGAAAGCTTCTCTGTTGTGAAATGATGTATTATCTTTGATTTCCTCATTCCTAAGTCTCGGTATGTCTAAATCGAACAAAATTAAATCCTAATTTGCTTGTTGCATAAATGCAGGCGGACTTGAAAAAAAAATTAACAGAATACGTGAACATAATGTTCACTAAGGAAAACAACATAACTCGCTTAGTACGAACACGGATATAGCGAAGTTATCTTGGATCCCCAGCTCTATAAATTTAACGAATTACTAATATGGGTGTAACGATTTACGGATATAGCGAAGTAATTTCGTAGGTCCCTGTGACTTCGTTATAACCGAGTTTTACTATAAATCATTTTGTTTTCAGCTGTTCATTAAATTCACGGACGAGGCGTTTTTCTTAAAAAGTTATGCGCGCATTTAGCAGAAAATTTCAACAAACATGTATCTATCATATTTGAAATAAACTGTTGGTATAAACAAGAACTCTGCGATCTATTACTTAGGAATTATACCTTACTCTGTTGTAAATAAACAAATTCAGTTACATAGAGTCACAGGGAAATAGGAAAAGATTCGTAAAAAATCCCACCATATAAAAAAGCAAAGTTTTTGCTCAATTTTGAGCATCTTCCGAAGAGTGGTTACTGAGAAAACTGTCATCAAGGTTTGGTATGTATGGCACGGACATACGCACGTATAAACAGAAATAAACAAAAATTAATCCCACCATAAGGCATGCCTGAACAAAGTGTGCTAAATATAGGACTTGGAATGAGGGTTTTCACATCTAATACATCGAGGAATGCTTTGGAAAGAATGTCTGCTGCACTGTTATTCACATTTTGTTTACCATCAATTTCACGAATTCTGAAACATAAAAGACCTTGATAAAAGTATCACAACGAAGATTAAAAATCTCACAAGCCACAGCGCTCATATGAAGTACTTTAGGCCTGCAGTCCTTCAGGGACTGACTATTTCTTACTTTTTAAAGCCATTTTAAACCTTATCCAATATTTTGGGTCCAAACTTATAGTTGAAAGAGATTTTTGAAAGGTACATATAGTTTATGAAGTATAGTCCTGCTACTTCGTCGCCCGCTTGGGGCAGTGGTTAGAGCGTCTGCTCTGGAGTCGCAAAGTAAGGAGTCGATCCTTACGTCGCGCGTTCGAATACCACTGTGGGACTTGGAGACCGGTCCTTCGGATGAGACCATATAAACCGAGGTCCCTTGTCGCAGTAAGTGCTGGCACGGAAAAGATCCCTCCCTGCTCAATGGTCCTGAGAGCCGAGTATAGGATAAAATTAGTATCTCTCCACCGGCAAGTGGACTTATAAAACATCAATATTACAAATACTTATTACACGAGTAGCTTGCATATTATTACGAACCAGCGCAAATCTGTTTATGAGATAGTTTTTTGAATGTTCCCAATATTTTCGAAATGTATAATTAATCCTTCATTATATCCCCCTTTTAACTAAAGGTGCATTTGTTTAATTATTGACTTTGGAATCTGTATAGTCTGGGATGTTTATATATGAGTTGCAATTATGATTCTGATTTATTTAAGGTATCCTGCCGTTCGTGAAAATAGTTAAAATCTTTTTTTTTTCGATGGAACTTTTGTAACCTAATCTGTTCTATTTGACAATGACATGAAAAATGTGAATAAATATATGACCAATCATGGCTTTGCTATTCGAGTTAAAAAATTTAATTGTTTCCCCTATATATTTCCGTGTAAAACTTTGATCGGCCCTTGTGGCCCTGTCCTACCTCCGGGAGTCATTATAAAAAAAACTTGGACCTACACTACCTGAGAATACTTTCATATAAATATGACCAACCTTGCTGTTCTTGAGAGGATGATCTTTAAAGATTTTTCCTATATATTCCAATGTAAAAACTTTTAGCTCCCCTTGTTGCCTCCTTCTACCCCCGGGGGGGGGGGGGGGGTCATGAATTGAACAAATTTGAATAAACTACCTCGTAGTTTACCCCGTAATTTTCATCTTTCATGGCACAGTGGTTATTGAGTCACCAAATTTTCACATTTTCTGAATCATCTCCTCTTGAATAAGGGCATTGCCTTCCATTTGAACAAACCTGCCAGTGAATTCCCTTCATCTAAAGATGCTTTCAAATTTGGTTAAAATGGCCAAATGGAGAGGGACAGGCAGACGGACTACGGAAAAAATGTGATCAGAAAAGGTCAAGTGAGGTAACAATATACATGTACTTAAACAGGCCGAGAACACTTGATTTTCTGCTGTCAGCATAAATTTGCATGTAAATTAGTTGTGAGTCGCAATGCATTATGGGCTATCACTACAAGTACTTAGTTGTGTTGAAAATAAAGGGCAACTTGAATTGTACCATGGACACTCATTTTCAATTATTTTTTAGATTTATGAAAGAAATATAAAAAATGATGTATAATCTTTCATTTCTATGCTCCCATTTACACCTTATATCAACTCATTATACATCGGTCTAAACCATTGGTCAAAGAGACGTAGGTGCTATCGTGTCGATAAAGCATTGAGAGTTGTTTTTTTCACCTGGATTACGTGTACATAGTTTTAGACAGCAGTACAAAGTATGCAATTATTATTTAACCCCTCAATATCACAAAATGTTACAATGTACGTTCAAACGTCGAAGCATTTGTACGGTATTTAAAGCAACTATTAACCATCTAAAACAACTCAAGCATTAAATGTGAGCATAGAGCAGTGTCTTTGGAAGATAATCTTTCAATTTTGGCCTTATAATATGAAAAAGAAACTGTAAGGTGTTTTCCGGTGAGGAAGTAAATATTATGCTGTAAACAGACGAAAACCACGTATCGCCATTGAATCGTAAACACGTAGTAAACTCAATCGACCGGCGGAAAACGACCTCGAATGTATTACGTAGACGCAATTACAACCCCACTTTCACAAACGTTGAAATCTTCTTATCTTTGGAACATGGAGTTTAACTTTATTAAATATAAAGATAATACATAAAATATACCATAGAAGAGACTTTTAAATCCTTCTATCCTATATTTATATGAACAGAAAATGTATAAATTTTTAACATCCGGTGATGTTAATACATTCGAAGTTGTTTTTCCGACCTCTGACGGAAAGACCCGAGATGATGGGATTGGTAGTAGACTGTCATGCTTTGAGACTCATTCAATAGATTGGTGAACAGGTGTGACGAAGATATTGTCACGTGTTGAAAATTGCCTTCCATATAAGGTAGTGTACCCGACCTGTTTAATTTACAATTGCATTTGACCGTGACAAGAATACTGCACTTTTATTTCTTAACGTGTTTGTAAACTCAAATTTCACATCGATTTTTATCTGATAATAATTTACCGTTATAGTTGACCTGCCCGTCTTTATCGAGATCCGCCTCTTTAATCATCTCTTTGATATCCTCCTCTGATAGATTCTCCCCTAGATTACACATCACTGTATGCAGCTCCTGGGCACTTATGAAGCCATTTCCGTCTTTGTCAAACACCTTGAAGGCCTCTCTCATCTCCTCTTCAGGGTCAGTGCTACTATTCTGGAACTTGATCATCATCGAAACGAACTCGTTAAAGTCAACAAAACCATTGGCTACAATAAGAAAAAAAGTGAAAGATTGAAAGTAATTTGGAGACGTAAATGTCCTCTAAGTCACATCAAGTTCTTTCCTACTGAAAAAAATAAAAATAAAGTAATGATTATTTTTTCAATCTACTGGGATACAAACACGTTTCAAGTTATGAAAAATTTCAAACCATCTCAATCGAATAAACGTGCTATATTTACACTGATTCTTTTAGCACTACTTATCCTTAAAGATATTTTATTTTTTAAAATGGGCATTTTCTTACGATTTTCCTCAACGAACCTGATGATTCGGAAATGGGAACTTTATAATACGAAGAGGTGGAATGTGATAAAAAACATGCCGACGGCCGTGAAATATGAACGTTTACGACCCGATCACGTGACAACCTAGAACCAATCAGATAACGCGTTGTGTAGAATATTTATAATAAGGTATAATAATATTATTTAACCTCTAAATATTATCAAAAAGTTTTTGATGTACATGCAAACATCAAAGCGTTTGCACATTATTCGAAATTTCGAAGCAACTATTAATAATCTAAAACAACTCCAGTATTAAATGTGAGCATGGAGCAATGTCTTGGATATATAATCTTTCAATTTCGGACTTTAAAAAAATGATAAATAAGCTCTACGGTTTTTCCGGTGACGAAGTGAATATTATGCAGAAACCGACGAAAACCACGTGTCGCCACTGAATCGTAAACACGTATATAGTCGTGGTAGTAGGGCGTCATGCTTTGGGACTCATTCACTTGATTGGCGAACGTCACGTGTTGAAAATTGCCTTCCATCTAAGGTAGTGGTCTCGACCGTTACAATTTTTAATTATTTCTGTTATGAAATTATGCATTTTAATAGCCATTCTCTGTAACCATTTAAACTTCGTTGCCACGCATGGTCACCGATTTTGATGAAACTTCACCCATGCTTAGTACTTGACACCAGAAACAAATATCAAACAAAATTTCGTTGCTATACGTCTCGGTTGCTATGGCAACAGCCGAAAAGGTTTGAAAAATTGAGATTTTCAGCCACTTTAAATCTTGACTGTGGCTTAATAAAAACTAGAAAAAGCAAA
>NW_026921036.1:0-18330 GCF_032062105.1 Saccostrea cuccullata
GATCTTTTAGCAATTTTCAAAAGCTTGGGCCCTCCTACACTCTTTGTCACATTGTCAGCTGATGATTTACATTGGCCAGAACTGGGAATGACACTTCAAAATATAGATTTTAAAGATGCTTTTGGAAAATCATTTTTTCAATCAATGAGAAAAGATCCTTTACTTGCTGCCACACATTTTGATAGAAGATTTAGAGCATTGCTAAAACATGTTGTATTAGGAAAAACTAAACCTCTAGGAACGGTATTAGATTACTTTGCACGCATTGAGTTTCAAAATAGGGGGAGTCCTCATGTTCATATGTTTTTATGGATTGATGGGCTTCCTGCTGAACTTAATCATAATACTGCATCTGAATTCATTCATTATATTGATAAAACAATTTCCTCAAATGTTCCAAGTCTTGAAGAAGATTATGAACTAAATTTGCTTGTCAAGAAATTGCAAACGCATCATCATTCTGCATATTGTAGTCATGGATACAAATCAAATTGTAGATTTGGTTTTCCTAGAAAAGTTGTTTCTACTACTAGAATTTTACCAAATATTGATTTACTTGGGAAATCAAAAGCAAAATTTTATGAAACAAAGCGAAATCAGGAAAGTAGTTTCATAAATGATTACAAGCAAATCAAATTGTAGATTTGGTTTTCCTAGAAAAGTTGTTTCTACTACTAGAATTTTACCAAATATTGATTTACTTGGGAAATCAAAAGCAAAATTTTATGAAACAAAGCGAAATCAGGAAAGTATTTTCATAAATGATTACAATAGAGTACTTTTACGCCATTGGAGAGCTAACATGGATATCCAGATAATCAAAAATGCAGAAGGGCAGCATATTATGTTTGTTCATATTTATGTAAATCCGAACCAGATGATTTAAAAAATGCACTGGGAAACCTTATTTATTCTATTTTTAAACAAAATCCAAATTTATCGAAGTATCAAAAATTATTGCAGATTGGTCTCTGTGTGTTAAAACATAGAAGAATGAGTGCACAAGAAGCAGCTTATCGTCTTGGAAATTTACATTTAATTCATAGTACAAGGAAAGTTGTTTATATAAATACACGTATTCCAAAAAAGAGATTCAAAATGTTGAAACCAAAAAAAATTATAGAGGAAATGAATGATAATTGTACAGATATATTCTATACAAATTTAATGGATTATTATCACAAAAGACCACATGATTTGGAGAGTTATTCATTTTATAGATTTGCTTCCTGGTATGAAAAATGTACCCCACCAAAAGGTCCTCTAAGTAGAAAAGCTTGTGAAAGAATTTACATTGAGAAACATGATGTTTGGTTAAAAAAACGTACAAAACCTGTTGTACTGAGGTATCCAAATTTTGCATTATTCAGTGAAGATTACTTTTATAGTTTTATTCTTCTTTTATTACCACATAGAAACGAGGAACAATTACTTTCAGGACATGATTCTGCAAAAGCAGCTTTCTTTTGCAAAACAACATGTATTTGATACTAGCTTCAATTTTCAGTATATATCATTGACTGAGCAAATATCAAATATTGTGAGAAGAATACATTTATGTGAAAGTGAGTCAAATTTCAATGCAAGAATATACTTTAATTCTGTTGACAATACTTCTTTTGAACAGGAATCTGATGTACTTGTAGATATACCATCCAATTTTCAACAAAATTCATCACATGCTATTTCCATCCCTGTGTTTAATGAAGATGTGACATTTAATCACTCTTTAAGTTGTAGAATGTCTGTTGAAGATTACAAAAATAATTTAAGAAAACTAACAAAGAGTCAAAAACAAGCACTTCACACAGTACATTGTCATTACCAAAAGCCGGAGAAGGAACCATTGCATTTATTTATTACAGGTGGTGCAGGGGTTGGAAAGTCATTTATTACTAATATTATTATTGCATATTTGGAAATGTACACCAGTAAGTTGTCAGGATCAAATCCAGTCGTTGTTTGTGCTCCAACAGGAACAGCAGCTAGATCTATTCAAGGTTTAACTTTATATTCATTGTTCAGCATTCCAGTTTAAAAATTACACCACTTTTGAAGAGCTATCAAGTTTTATGCTTAGTACATGTACATGTAAACTGCAGCTTAAATTTTTAAATTTTCATATTATTGTGATAGATGAAAAAAGTATGGTCAGTGATATGATGGTAACCTATATTAGTCGAAGGTTTTCACAAATTAAAAGAAATAATGCTGTTTTCGGTGGATTAAATGTAATTGTAGTTGGAGACTTCTTTCAGCTGAAAAATATGTATTTCATAACAAACTGATATGGCATTTGTTTTCACCAGTGTTTTGACAGAAAATGTTCGTCAAATTGAAGATCCCTTACATGCACAATTGCTTAATAGCGCATGTGTTGGTCTACTAACATCACAAGATGTAAAGTTGCTTTTGACTAGAGTTAATGTTAGAGATACTGACTGTTTACACATTTTTCCATTACGAAGAGATGTTGCAGAATATAACAACTTAATGTTGACTGATATGAATGAACATACTTATACTATAACTGCAGAACATTATTTCAGTACAGCAGACATCAACCCAGGTCAAAATGTACCAAATCATTTAATACCTCTACTGATGAGCGTGATGCTGGCGGGATTTTTGCAAACATAACAAATTTCTGTCAATGCTAGAATAATGTTAATCAGAAACATTAATACGAAGGATGACCTAGTTAATGGTGCCATGGGGACTGTTTCTTCTTTTACCAGGATTGGAGAGGAAATAGCAGAAATCAATGTTTTGTTTGATGATAGAGTTGTTTGTCGTTTACACCAGTCATTATTTAACAATGGTATTTTTATAATTGAAAAATTTGAATATCATTTCAAAGTTTGTGGCAGACATATTGTAAGAAAACAATTTCCCCTTATTCCAGCATGGACCTGTATTATTCATAAAGTACAAGATTTATATTTTTGTAAACTTGCTTTGGATATAGGCAGTAACATTTTTGAAAAAGGAATGGCATACGTAGCATTAAGTCGATTACATACATTAGATGGACTTCAATTGCTCAAGTTTGATCCAAAAGTAGTGGTACCTCCAGATGATGTTTTAGAGGAATATGAAAGATGAAGAAATTTTTTGTTTTAGTTTGTCTTCAAATTAGATATTGCAGTGCATTAGAGAGTGAAAATGGTGCCAAATATTTGACAATCTGCATTACTTTGAGTTGCAAACCTTAATTTCATGCTTATTATTTCAGCTACAGAATATCCTTAAGAATGATTGAGTAATGATTCATGAAATATTATACATATATAAGTGTATATACCTTTTATTATTTAATTTTCACTTTCGATGTTATTATTAATGATATTAGTAGAAATGTTTTTTCACATGGAAATAGAAATCTGGACTGTACCTGTCAGTTTAATATTTGAAATGGACCTGATAAAATTTTACAAAAAGTTTTGGATATTATTACAAAGAGTATAATATGCTTTCTGTAATTCAATTCAATATCAAAAATAATTCCTAAAATTTGTTTTCTCACTATGTTATTCAAAGGTAATTATTTTAGATTAGTTATTCTGAATTTGTGAGCATGTTTACCAGTTTACTTTCATGAGAGCTCCAAAATATTTATACTGGAATAATCTTTTATTTATACCAGGGTGATGACAAAGTCAGTTTGAGCTTGAAAATCCTCAAAAAGTCAACCTCCTTACAGTCTTATAAAAAGGGAGACTCCCTGGTCACGTACTTCAATGTTGTTGCTGCGAACAAAGACAGTACTTTCATAGTCCGAATATATCTGAAACACAAATTTAATTTTATTAAAGAAGGGATGTCGTACAGGTTCACAGGTAAGAAACTACCTGCAATGCTCAGACATGATACATTTTAACACAGGAAATAATCAGAACAAATTAACTTCTTGCATAGCCCCACTTCATAAAATATGCGTGTTCAAGATTTTGAAATTTTATTCATACTATTTGAATCTTTTTTTTAACAGACATGATTAAGAAAGGAGATACTTACTGGGCTGTAAGTACAACTACAGTTGGTTGCATTGCACCTCTCAAAAATGTTGCCACAGCAGATATCGAACTCCCGGAAAATGAAAAGGCTGAAGGAGCTCCTCGTAGTTTAATGGATGCACTCCAATGTCCGCAAAAGTCCTCAGTGAAAGGGAAGATTGTCCAGGTATTATTTCTATGAGACATTTTTATTCCTTCCCAAAGTTTGGAAAACATATATTGAAATTAGGATGTCTATACACATGATTTTCAATGGACCTGTTCTTAAGGATTATTTCATGGTTTATCTCAAAATTTGTAATCAGATAATGCACCTGCTATTTTTGTCTTGATTCAACATTGTTCTTCCTCATTTATTAGGCTGTGGGGTGTAATTAGATTTCTTATTCTTACAAAAAAAATGATAAAATGCTTATCTAAATTTTCGATGTTAACAAATAGATATCACCATTAAGTCCTTACTTTTGCTAAATTGGTTTCTTTACTGAAATATAAAGTGAGGACATAGTTCTCCATTTTACTTATTTCTGGTTCTCCATTAAACTAATTCCATTTTGTGAGCCTTTAAATTATTTTGTAGATCTCTCCTCTGAAACGAAGAAGAAATGGTACCCTCGTTGTACGAAGTATCTCCCTTAAAGACACCTCAGGTGTAGCCAAGGTATGCCTTTTTGAAGGCACAGCAGAAATGCAGTTCGAGAGAGACCAAATATTGGAAGTCACCTCTGTATATCCTAAGAGTTTTCAAGGTGCACAACAACTAACCGGATCAGTTAGCACAAAATGCCAGGTATTATACCAGCTACAGACAGTTTAACATTAATTTCATTTACCAGGTTTTCCTTTAAATAAATAACTGAAATTGCATAATTCTGATTCAATATTTTCACCATAGCCGAAACTCCTTTTAATTGATACATCAATTCAATTACTGCTCTACTCATTGTTTACATCTTTTGTTTTAAACATCTATTTTCAGTTTGTGCAGGATGAAAATTTCAATGATTTACAAGTAACGGATGAAGATTTCCTTGAAGACCATGACTTCGATGTAGAGGAGGATCTGTCAAATGGAGATCCTTTTCAAGTAATCATGATCTCTGATGCTTACAGATATCTGTGCTGTCCAAGTCCAGGTAACTTGAAATGCAGTAGACGTTTTTCTTTTTTTTAATAAGATTACATACTGTAAAAGCACAAATATTCGTGGGGGATTAAATTTCGTTGTTAACAATTATCAACGAAATTAAATCCAACACAAAATTTTATATTACTATATATTGAATAGGGTTACTTTCAAAACAACGAAATGAAATCCCCACAAAACTATTTTTTAAGAAAAATCAACGAAATTTTATCCCCACGAAACTTTGTGCTTATACAGTATTCACATGTAGATCAACTCTTATAGTGTTCAACTTAATATTCTTGGAAAAGTGCTTAAAATTATTAACAAAGTTTTCCTATGTATATTTATTCATGCATAAGATTAAATATGATAAATTCTAATTTTTATTTATTGTAGGATGTCGCAAAAAAAAAAATTATTGACAAGAAATGTCCCATTTGTAGTAAAGAATCCAACAACACATATGGAATCAGAATCACTGTGGAAGCTCAAAATTGTAAAACTAATGAGAGCACTACAACGTCCCTTTTCAACGATGATGTGACCAATTTGTTCACACTTGATCAGGATGCTCTAGCAAGTGCTGATGACTTGCTCTACAAACTGTCGTTAAAGCTCCCTGTTTCTTTTACTGCTAAAAAGATAGATAACAGGTTCTACAACATTGATAAGATGTAAAAATCATGTCCCCACTGTCTCCTCTTTCATAAGGTGATCTTTAACATGTGCTTGATTGCCCTCCCCTAACCATTATACTAAAAAAAATATTCAAGACCTCCAGAAAACAACTTTGTCCATTAATTCCAATGTTTTTGTTCTATCATGTTTCGCATTAACACATGTCTTTGTGTTAAAAAGAGAATAAATGCCCTTGCATTCCTAACCCATTTTTGTAATCCCAAGATGACATTTTGAAAATGTCCTATTTGATGTTTTTGTATAACATGTAATTTGTACAGAGTTTTGATTACTTTATCGTATTTCATATGTCCTGCAAATGGATAGAGTTTCAAATTTTATTTCAATGATTTATGTACAATTGCATTCCTTGTGCCGAAGGAGAGGACAAGCAGACATTTTTGCATAAAGATGTCCTAATTTTGTGTTTTGTATGATATATTGTACATTTTGTACGAAGTTTTGTATATTATCACTCTTCATGTTTCCTGCACATGGATAGAGTTTCAAAGATTATTCAATGATTTTTATAAAATTGCATTCCTCATGCAGATTGAATACATATTTACCATAGTGGCATTGTTACTATGATTGTTTTACAGAGAGTTAAGTCATTTAATCATGTTTCATGAAATTCCTTGAATTAAATGATATGAGATGTTCAGTGCCTTTTTGTTTAAGTATGCTTTTTTATTATTATATACAATGGATACACAGTTGTTCTCAGGCACAGAGTACGTTTTTCTTGTATAAGTTTTACATTCCACAGTATTTTTCAAACTGTTTTCATTTATCTTTATTTTTATTTTTTTTTTTGCAGGGTGTATGAAACTCAGAAATGTTGATATGCCTGTTACATTTCTTTTTTCTTCATGTGAACTTTTCATTATTACATGTATAATGCATATGTTGAATTTTTTATCACTCATTCCATCAGTGTTTCATTGTGTATTATTACAAGTTTATTTTTCATGCCTGAAAGGAATTCCATATGTGTGCAGTTTTACATTCTTTTTAAGATATATACATGAGATGTGTTCAATCCTATGCAAATACTTAATATTCATCAAATTTTATAGCAAATGCTTTGTTTTAATTGTCAAAGGTTATTGGCATATACATAATTTTAAGTTTATAATTTTACATAGGCTTACTCCTTCCTATATTTTTTCATCCTAAAACAAATATTTTGATATAAAAGAAACATTCCTATTCTTTCACTAAAATTTTCATATTCATGAAGTAAGAAGTATTCACTCTCCATTTCATATGTCCAAATAAGAAAATTAAATCATCACTTGGTGCACTTATTGCCAAAAATGCATATATTTTCTTTTAACAGAGGTAATTATAAGAAAAAAGTGCATATTAAAATCAAATAGTTTGATTACAGCAAACGATTTCAAATGCTAACATTTAAATGACACATTTTAATTTTTTTTTCAAAAATATGTCCACACGTTGCATACATTAAATTTGGGAGGATAACGAAGATTTAATGCCCTTTCCTTAAACTTCTATCATACAGCTTTGAATATAACCCCCCCCCCTTTAATTCTAATGAAAATGGAGTACTCCTTTTTATTTTAAAGGTTTTGTTTATTGTTTACAAATGTTGTTTAAAGAATAAACTACTGAAAAAAACATGTATATGTGTAATTCTTAAACTCGTATGCACATCATTTGAATTGTTCTATTAGGAGGCTCATTACGCTCATTTCAGTTTCATTATAGCAGTACTTTTCATGTACATTTCCAGTGATTTCAAATGGAAGTAATGCTATAAATATTTAAATGCATTTTTCTAAAAATGACAATGCTTTGTGATATTTATCATTTTTATTAGAAATAGTAGTTTTCTCTTTCAAAAAAAAAAAAAAAAAAAGATTGTATTACTTCATTAAAACGTGCTGTAATTTGCCTCCTCAAACAGTTTGCGGCCGATTTGATGCTTTGCATCAATACTTATCTTGTGTAGTTATGTTTTTAACTAGCCCGACGGGCTACCTCCTTGCAGAAAACAACTAGCCCGATCCCCAAAAATGGTAGCCCCGGTTGCTTGGATATGCTAATTGCTCACCCCTGGTACATACAAACAATTGCAAAAACTTTACAGACTTCTACAAAGTACAAACACACACTAAATCCCGCGCTTCTGTCATACTTTTCAAGTTTTTTATGCGTTTTGTGTAAAAAGTCGAGAAAAAAAATTGTATTGGGATATTTTTGGACGCGCGCGCGAAATTTATTTTTTTAATATTATAATTTTGATTTGTTAAAAATAGAAGCGGCGAATCCGACGAACTATATTAGAAATTGGTATGGCCTAAGTATAGTAATGTGCATGAAACATATGGAAATAACGAACGGTATTCAAGATCAAAAATCCATAAAACAATACAAAATAGGAGTAGAGAAAACACGGATCCCCACAACATCAGAGGTGGGATCAGGTGCCATGGAGGAGCGAGAATCACGGGTTTTCCGTTATTTCCCGATCATGATAAAGAGCACACGGCCACACCGCCGTGTGCTCTCTATCATGATCGGGAAATAAGGGAAAATTCGTCGTCAATTCAGTGCAATAATGGCCAAGTTCCGAGTATACGACAAATTTGTAGCTCTCCACCGGCAAAATGGTGGCGTCTCCATATATTAATGAAAAAATTTTCGAGAGGGACGGTTATAACATGCAACCAAGCAATCATAATTAATATATTTATGTAAGTTTTATCTGAAGTTAGGTGTTCTGCTGGTCGAACTGATGTTTGATCAATAATTGTTCCCCATTTTCGCGAAAGCGAGGGGACATTAAATCTCATTCGTTTGTCTGTTCGTCAGTCTGTCCGTCACAAAAACTTTAACCTTGCCCATAACTTTTGATTTTGTGGAGCTATGACTTTCATATTTCACATGTGTATTCTTTCTTTGGATACCACCAAATTTGACCTTTTGACCTTGACCTTGGAGTTTGACCCACTTTTACACAAAAATTCCGAACATTTACTTTGGCCATAACTTTTGAATGGTAAGTACTAGGACTTTCATATTTCACATATGTATTATTTGTGGCAAGACCTTTCATTGGATACCAACAATCTTGACCTTTTGACCTTGGAGATTTACGTACTTATGAAAAAACTATAACCTTGACCATAACTGTTGAACGGTAAGGGCTAAGGCTTTCGTAGTTCATATATGTTATTCTTGTGAGAAGACCTTTTATTGGATACCAAGAACTTTTTACCATTTGACCTTGACCTTGGAGTTTAAACTTCTTTTTAAAAACTTTAACCTTGGCTACAACTTTTAAACGATAGATAGTAGGACTTTTATATTTCACATATACTTATGAAAAAACTTTAACGTTGACCATAACTTTTGATTGGTGAGGGCTAGGGCTTTCGTTATTCAATTATGTAATCCTTGTGAGAAGACCTCCCATTGATACCAAGGACTTTGCCCTTTGATCTTGGAGTTTTAACTACTTTTTATTAAAAACTTTAACCTTGGTCACAACTTTTGAACGGTAGATACTAGGACTTTCAAATTTCACATATGTGTTCTTTGCGGCAAGACCTTCCATTGGATACCAACAACTTTGACCTTTTGACCTTGGAGATTTACGTACTTTTGAAAGAACGTAAACCTTGGTCATATTTTTGAACGGTAAGGGCTAGGGCTTTCATACTTCACACATATGTAATCCTTGTGAGAAGACTTTTCATTGGATATCAACGATATCAACAACTTTGACCCTTTGATCATGACCTTGGAGTTGACCTACTTTTAAAAAACTTGAACTTTGGCCATAACTTTTTAACGGTTTGGATTAGGGTTTTCATCCTTCACATATGTATTACTTGTGACAAGACCTTTCTTAAGAAACCAATATTTCAGACCCTTTCACGTTGGAGTTTGACCTACCTTTCAAAAATTTATCCTCGACTATAACTTTTGAACAGGTGGTGCTAGGGATTTTGTATTTCACAATCATATTTCTTGTGAGAAAAACCCTACTTTGGGTAATAATATATTTAATTTGCATTAAAAAAAAATTAATCTTCGTTATGTTGCCATTCGGGGTCATCAGTGTCTCACAAACACATCTTATTCCTTAAATTGAGAAGAGATAGGGCTTTCATATATGACATGTGCATTACCTGTGACAAGATAATTCCGAACATGCTATGATATCTTACCCCTTGACCTTCACGATTGACTTTATTTGTAAAGAAAAAATCAACTTCAATGATAATTTCGAGATAAATGACATATGATAGGGTGTTAGACACAATATGTCATAAAACATAACATTTCACCCACAAAGACACCGAAAGCGGGGGACCACAATTCTTTGAATTTGCTTGTTTTAAAGTTATTTTTCAAATACGTTACACTTGTCAAGCTGTGAACAGAAATGTATATAGTTTGCTGTTTTGGTGGTTGCTGGGTGACATAATCCTACAAATACTGATGCTGGAAATTCATACAGAACAATAAGACATACATGCAAGTTTTTTTTTCAATTATCTTTACATGTTTTGATTGTCGATTTAGTATTTCTTGAATTATGATTATTAGTTGCTCCTGAGTAAAAGATTCGTCTTCTGTGGTGTCGGACAGTGAGAGAATCAAAATGCTAGATAGCATGAACAAAGAATGGGACGAGAGAATTGCGAGACTGAAACGGAAGCTTCGTTAAATCGGGAGATTAGGGTGAAACACTTTTCAAAGACCATTCCATGAAAAATTCTATACTGGTTTCACAATTTTTATGCCCCCGTAAACGAAGTTTCGGGGGTGAAAAGTCTGTCTGTCTGTTTGTCCGCAAAAACTTTAACCGTGCCCATAACTTTTGATTTAGTGGAAATATGAATTTCATATTTCACATTTGTATTTCATGTAACAAGACCTTTCTTTGGGTACCACCAAATTTGACCTTGGAGTTTGACCCACTTTTACACAAAAATTCTTATGTTTTTCTTTGGCCATATCTGTTGAACAGTAAATAACAGGACTTTTATACTTCATATATGTATTGTTTGTGGAAAGATAACAACAACTCTGACCTTTTGACCTTGACCTTGGAGATGCCAGTACTAATGAAAAAAATTTTAACTTTGGCCATAACTTTTGGACGGTAAGGGCTATGGCTTTTATACTTCACATATGTAATTCTAGTGAGAAGACACTTCAATGGATACCAAGAACTTTGACCCTTTGACCTAGGAGTTTTACCTACATTTTAAAATACAACTTAACCATAATTTTTGAAGAGAAATGACTGGGGCCTTCATACTTCACATATGTTTTCCTTGTTACAAGTCCTTTCATTGGATATCAACAACTTTGACCTTGGAGTTTCACCCATTTTTACACAAAAAATCCAAACTGCAACTTTTGCCCTAATTTTAAAATGGTAGATACAAGGAATTTCATATTTCAAATATCACTTTTTTGTGGCAAGACCTTTCCTTTGAAATGAACACATTTGACCTTGACCTTTGAGATTTCAGTACTTACGAAAAAAAACTTTAACTGTGGCCATAACTTTTGAACGGTAAGGGGTAGGGCTTTCATACTTCACATATGTAATCCTTGTGAGAAGTCCATTGGATATCAACTTTGACCCTTTGATCTTGGAGTTTGACCTACCTTTTACAAACTTTAACCTTGGCCATAACTTTTGATAAATAGGGGCTAGAGCTTTCCTACTTCACATATGTAATTCTTGTGAGAAGACCTTTCATTGGATATCAACAACTTTGATCATTGACCTTAGAGTTTGACCTACTTTTTACAAACTTTAACCTTGTCCATAACGTCTGAACGGTAAGGGTCGGCGCTTTCATACATCCCATACGTAATGTTTGAGACAAGGTCTTTCTTAATAAAAACCAACAACCTTGACCCTTTGACCTTGACCCCAAAGTTTGTACTACCTTTAAAAACGTTAACCCTGGTCATAACCTTTGAACAGGTGGTGCTATGGTTTTTTATTCCGCATTTATTTGTATTTCGGAAAAGGCCTTTCTTTAGGTACCAACATATTTGTTCTGCATTTGAGAAAGCTTAACCTTCGCTATGTTGCCATACGGGGGCATCTGTGTTTTACAAACAAATCTTCTTTTCTTATTTTTTACTTAATAGAGTTTGAATTTATTAAACAAGCAACAAGTTCAATGACAAGATAATACAATAAGTTTTAGCAAATGCAGATCTAAACGTAACTGGCAGACAAAGACATACTAGTTTGCTGCTGATTGATGAATTTTTGTACCCCGCTTGAAAAGTGGGGGATATTAATTTGGGTCCGTCCGTCTTTCTGTCTGTCTGTAAGGCTTTCGTTTCCACACGATATCTCGAGAACACTTTAAGCTTTCGCAATGAAATTTTGCAAAGCAACTCCCTATAGACTAAAAAAGAACCCTATTGATTTTGAGGTAAAAAGGTCAAAGGTCAAGTTCATAAATTCGCAAATTCTGTCTGTTATAATACTTTCGTTTCCGCGCGATATGTCGAGAACCCTTTGAGCTTTTGCAATGAAATTTTACATAACTCCCTGTGGCCTACGGAAGACCCCTATTGATTCTGAGGTCAAAAGGTCAAAGTTCAAGGTCGTAAATTTATACATTCTGTCTGTATGAAACACTATCATTTCCGGGCGACATTTCAAGAAGATTTTGAGCTTCTGCAATATAATTTTATACCAAAACTCCCTAGGACCTCTCTCACCCCTCTCAAAGTGTCCCGTCCCTTTTGATTTATTAGTATTTATTGTATTACATGTCGCTATTTTTAGCACAGGGGTATGAGGAGAGTTATTACGTATAAAACAGGTTCTCAGTGGATTTTATTAATATTCTTATCACATCTATTAGAACTGTTTAATAAAGGTTAAGTTAGACACCATGCATTGTGTAAAATTTTGACAATATCGAACGTGAATATGTACAAGTATGTGACTTCATTCTTGCATATAATTTTCGCCAGCGTAAAGCAGTTCCGTGGTCTAGTGGTATGTCTCTTGCTTCACATGTGAGAGGTCCCGGATTCGAATCCCGAATTGGGAGCTACATTGAGATACTTGGGACTTTGCAGGGACATGTGTGTATTCAAAAGTAAATGTATAAGAAAAAGTAGTGAATTATATGTATTTTTTCATAAATAAAGTTATCTACAAAGATATGTTTCTTTTTATTTTTAAAAATACGTGTATGCGGTTAATTAACGCTACATAAAAAACCGCAAAGATGCATTTTTTTCTTAGTGAATAAACAGCTGTCGATATTTATAGATTCTAAATATTTTTCAATTTCAAAGTATTCACTTTTCCAATATTTTCCCATTAAAATTGTTTACAAAGAAGGAGAAAATAATCTTCTTAAAAATACCAAGAATAATTTGGATTATCTCTATTATACCCTCATAAAGTTGTAGTTATTGTTAAAACTGTACAGAAAACTGTTTTGATTAAAAATGACAGTGTAATTTCATAATATGTGGCAACCTACCAAACAAAAAATGAAAATATACACCCATTCTCAGAACAAGTCTTTTTTTTCAAAGAGAGTTTGTAACAAGCAAATTCAAAGAATTGTGGTCCTCCGCTTTCGGTGTCTTTTTGGGTGAGATGTCATTTTTTATGACATTTTGTGTCTAATATGAACGCCCTATCATAAGTTATCTATTTAGAAATTATCACTGAACTCCAAGGTCAAGGTCAAAGGGTTAACGTTCTTCGTATCCAATGAAAAGTCTTCTCAGAAGTATTTCATATGTGAAGTATGAAAGCCCTAGCCCTTACCATTCAAAAGTTATGGTCAAGGTTAAAATTTTCTCATAAGTACAAAAAAAACTCCCAGGTCAAAAGGTCAAGGTTGTTGGTATAAAATGAAAGGTCTTGCCACAAAGAATACATATGAGAAATATGAAAGTCCTGGTATCTACTGTTCAAAAGTTGTGGCCAAGGTCAAAGTTTTTGAAATTAGGTCAAACTCCAATGTCAAGGTCCAAGGGGCAAAGTTCTTGGTATTCAATGAAAGGTCTTCTCACACGAATTATATATATGAAGTATGAAAGCGCCAGCCCTTACCATTCAAAAGTTATGGTCAAAGTTAAAGTTTTTTCATCAGTATGGAAATCTCCAAGGTCAAGGTCAAAGTTATTGGTATCCAATAAAAGGTCTTGCTACAAATAATACATATGTGAAATATGAAAGTCCTAGTAGATACCATTCAAAAGTTATGGCCAAAGTAAAAGGAATTTTTGTGTAAAAGTGGGTCAAACTCCAAGGTCAAGGTCAAAAGGTCGAATTGGGTGGTACCCAAAGAAAGGTCTTGTCACAAGAAATACACATATGAAATATGAAAGTCATGGCTCCACTAAATCAAAAGTTATTGGCAAGGTTAAAGTTTTTTTGACGAACGGACAGACGAATGAGATTTAATGTCCCGTCGCTTTTGCGAAAGCGGGGGAATGAGATTTAATGTCCACTCGCTTTCGCGAAAGCGGGGGACAAAAATAAAAATACCTATATTATGTATCGGGTTTAAAATTTAGTTTTTACCTTGATATTTCTTTTGTATGTTCATCATCGGGGATGATGAATGTAAAAGTTATGAAAGTGAAAAAGTCACCCATCAAAATTACGTGTAATTTACGTTGCTGCGTTCTCATACACGATAATCCAAAAAGAATTCCCATGGGAATCAATTAGAGTGTTCCCTGATTGTGTTTCAGTGGTACATGAAATTACTAATTCCAAAAATATACAAGACTTGATAAACTATGTACATGTACATTTAATAATCACACAAAAAATTCAAAGTATTATATCAACATTAATTTTATTAATTTGGAAAAGTCTTTTTTCCTTTATCTTGCTAATTATAACAAAACTACAAAAAATGCTGTATTAGAAACTAAATACATCAAATTCAACTTCAAACCCAATTCAGAATAATTCCAAAACTCAGACTTATTAATGCTAACCTTGAAATAAAATAAAAATAACCAATAATAAAATGTAATTTACAAAAGAATTCAATGCATATAAAGATTTGTTACAAAAATAGAAGTTACACAAGATTTTATATACTCATAAACATTTTTGAAATAAAAAATTAAAAAAAAAAAAAAAAAAAAAAAAGAAGTACAATCTTATGACAATTTATTGATTTGACTGTATTTTACATGAAGTATATTAAGTATACATTTTTAGTTTTCTCAAAATTTTTTAAAATATTGTGATTTTTAATTAAATTGCATGTTAAGGAAAATGACAGAAATATAATAACGTAAAAATACACATTTTTTAAAAACTGACTTATAAAATTACATTGTATAAGCTCAAAATTTTTGAAATATCCGAAATGATAGTGTTACACACAGACAGAATGTATAAATTTACGACCTTGAAACCTTTTGACCTCAAAATCAAACAGGCCACAAAACAACATGTGGAAACGAAAGTGTTTTAACACAAAATTTATGACACCTTTTGATCAAAAAATGGAGTCCATAGAATAAATTTCATTGCAAAAGAAATCGTGTGGAAACGAAAGCGTTTGAATAATTAATACACTTTTCAAGCGGGGGACAAAAATAACCAACATAAAACGTAATTTACAAGAAACGCAACGTTGATTACAAAAATATCATTACACAAGTCAACTTTGAAATACTAAAACTTCGGAATGTCTAGGTAAGCGATTGAAGTTTAATTCGTATTTTATCTCTAAAATATTGTATTTTTAATTTTGCATTAGGAAATAAATATAATAACGTAAAGTACACATTTTTTAAAAACTGACTTGGATACCATTTTTTCCGTCTAAAATCCTTAAACAACAAAACAACGACCACAAAATGTATGACACTGATAAATGGAGATAGAATACCGTATATCAGGATTTTTCCGCGCGTATCCAATTTCCGCTTTGTTCGCGACGAGTTTTGAATCGCGGAAAATAAAACAGCGTAAATTTAATACAAACTTGTAGTAGGAATTAAATGCTTATAGTATACCATGGACAAGCGCCGGTAATAGGTACAAGCCCTTATTGTTTGATAAACGTTTCTTTCGAGAAGCTATTAAAACTGTGTGAAATGGTAAATGAACTATAATTGTTTAAATCTTAAAAAATAATATCTGTGGACAGTGGAGATTTGAGCAACACAGCAGGTCTTCCGGAATTGACCCCATTTCTCACCCGTATGAAGCTTAATGACTTTAAAATGTACATCCAATTCCATTTATAGGAAAAAAAATATAATCACGAGACTTTGAAATAGTGAAAATCTAAATTTAATATACTGATTTAGTTCTACCGGAAAAAAAGCCAGATATCAGAAATCGTTTGAATAATACATTTTAAACAGTATATACCCCTGTCAAGTCATGCGCGGACTAGCTGAATTTACCAGGTTAAAAAATGTATATACTAAAACAAGAAAAAAGTTACCATGGACCCCCCCCTCCTGGAAAACGCTAATATGTGTGAAATGGGTATGAAAAGTGAAAGATTTGAGGCAATAGAAGTCCCCACTACCCCCCCCCCCTGGAAAAAAAATCTGGATCCGCGCCTGCAAGTAATCTACATTACAGTTACCAAAAGCCAGATATCAGATGACTTATTTCCTCAGTTTCGACTAGCTGCAATAATATTGCCCTCTCCGATCATTTTCTGGAGAGGGCTACAATTCCACGTCATCTCCGTAATAGTACAAATGCGACCGCAGGCAAAATAAATTGTTTGTACATTCAACTTACTTCTAAGAAGACGAAATTTTTATTCACTGTCAACATACATGTAGCCCTTTGAATGCGAAAAACTTGTAAAATAAATCTGCGTCTGCGCGTTGAGCAGTTACTAGCTCTACTCAGCAGCCATGAAAGTTCACGCGTGACGTACTTTCGATTTTCGTTTGAAATTTAGAACAACTTAATAAAGCAAATGTTGGTGTTTATAAATGATTGTGCTGAATTGTATTAAAAAAAACCAATTCAAGTGTTATTTTTACGCAAACAGCAGTATTTATGCCTTGAGCAAAGAAGGGATCGGAATTCCTTAAAGATCCGCTCCTGTAGAACCTAAATTCTCATTGGCTGTCCCAAAATACAATCTATCACGAACAGTTCACATGGCGGATAATTCAAGTTGTGATGTTGACATACACGAAAAATAACCGATATATGGATCATTTACATAACTGGCAGAATGATCTTCTGAAACGTTGTTGACTTCTTGAGCATCTCCGTTCCCTGTATCATTCTCTTTTGTGGAATGATTGGAATCATGTTCTACACCTCTTTGAATTTCCTTCAGCATTGTAACCTCTGCTGTGTTATGAAATCTGAATTGCATACAGATGGAGCAATGGCAAGACGTTACAGAAATTTCAACTTCAAATCTTTTTCCGATTACACAGTGTATCTGCATGGTACCTTTAATTGAATTAATATTTTTATTAATATCTAGCAATTCCATCCGTTTGGCTGCACAGTCCTCAGACTTGACAAAACTGTATGTTGCACTTTTGTGATAATGCTGCACCTTATCATGATAATCAAAGGCATCCTGCACAGTTATTTTGCCCTGCTTTACAGCAAGGTCGGCTGTTCTCTTTGATGTACCGCCAATTCCGTCTCAGGGCCCTTTCCCATGCTCCGTTTCGAAGAAATTCCAGATAGCATTTACTCCAAAAATGTTCTCATGGTCCGACATGATGTCGAAAGAACTTCTATTTCTATATTGGGAGCTAGGACTGTCAGTCCAGTAGTGCACGGTCTTTAGATTTGGTATCTTCATTTTATCATTGATATTCGCTTGTCTAGGACTGCATACACCGTTTCGAAATAATGTGCCAAATCATCTATGATTATGTGACACTTTCCCATCCTTTGCCCTATATATAGTAGGTGTATACTGGGTGAAGGGTAACTGCACTTGAATTGTAATATGCGCTCTGCACTTCTGCGGATGTGCTAGTAAAATTTTCTGCGAAATCTGTATGATGCATGTCCTTCCGTTTGTGAAGTGCCTCATATTATTGTCGTACCCTAGCGATGCTCCTGGAATTCACAGATTTGGTTTGTACAGTAGCTACAAAATCTTCTTTCTTAATCTCCTTCTCTACAATCTTTGTTCTCTTTTTTCCCGTCAGGCATTTCAACCTTTTTCCACTGCTCATACTTGACGTTTTGTGCACTGATCTCCAAACATATATCATTTACGTTGATTCTTTTTCCTTCACCTTCTTATGCAAACTCATCAGGACTTGCAGGGACTTAAGCTCCAACGGATTTCATGTTCTTTAATGCAAGAGCCATTTTCTGGTGTTATTGGCATAGACATGTATTTCGTGAAATGAATTTTGGGAGGCAAATGTAATTTGGCCTTAGTCGACAAAATGTTGCCAGGGATATTTTCTGAGGCGTTTCTGTTTCAAATTTCATGTGCAAACAAGCCATACTATCATTTAAAACACGCTTTTGCATTT
>NW_026921037.1:0-18348 GCF_032062105.1 Saccostrea cuccullata
GAAGGGCCAAGATCCTTCACAAGGGGAGATAATCAAGAAAAGACAAAAATAGGGTGGGGTGATTAAAAAATCTTCTTCTCAAGAACCACTGGGCCAGAAAAGCTGAAACTTATGTGGAAGCATCCTAAGGTAGTGTAGATTCTAAATTGTTCAAATCATGACCCCCGGGGGTAGGGCGGGGCAACAATGGCCGACCAAAGTTTTACATAGAAATATATAGGAAAAATCTTTGAAAATCTTCTTCTCAAGAACCACTGGGCCAGAAAAACTGAAACTTATGTGGAAGCATCCTAAGGTAGTGTAGATTCTAAATTGTTCAAATCATGACCCTCGGGGGTAGGGCGGGGCAACAATGGCCGACCAAAGTTTTACATAGAAATATATAGGAAAAATCTTTGAAAATCTTCTTCTCAAGAACCACTGGGCCAGAAAAGCTGAAACTTATGTGGAAGCATCCTAAGGTAGTGTAGATTCTAAATTGTTCAAATCATGACCCCCGGGGGTAGGGCGGGGCAACAATGGCCGACCAAAGTTTTACATAGAAATATATAGGAAAAATCTTTGAAAATCTTCTTCTCAAGAACCACTGGGCCAGAAAAACTGAAACTTATGTGGAAGCATCCTAAGGTAGTGTAGATTCTAAATTGTTCAAATCATGACCCCCGGGGGTAGGGCGGGGCAACAATGGCCGACCAAAGTTTTACATAGAAATATATAGGAAAAATCTTCCTTTCAAGAACCACTGGGCCAGAAAAGCGGAAAATTATGTGGAAGCATCCTGGGGTAGTGTAGATTCAAATTTTTCAAGTCATGATCCCTGGGGATAGGGTGGTGCTACGAATAGTGAGTCAAAATTTATATTGATATATGTAGAAAAATCTTTAAAAAGTTTCCTAAAAATCAAAAGCCAATGGGTCAGAAAAGATAAAACTTATATGGAAACATCTTTAGGTAGTTTTTATTTTAAATTGTTTAAATCATGGGGAAGGGTGCTGTTTTTTCCCGTAGTCTTTTTTGCGATCGGGTTTGGTATTCCGAATATTACGATATCCGATATCAGAACGAGGCTCTTTGTTAGAACAGCAACGTTGTGTCGGGCGAAAGACAGCATTCGAGAACGGATCCAGCTTTAACTTTAATTCATATACCTGATTTGTTTTAGTTCATTGGTAGAGGTAATATTTGAAACATGCATTTAAAACATCGATCCGATTGAATGATGGAGATGCTATGTTTTCATTTGCGCATTTGAGTTGACCAAACTTTTTAGTTTTTGAAGCTTTTGACGTTGCAAATTTATTACGAATTCAACAGTCATTCGGCAATCAATATCGCCAATGAAGTCTGATGATTTTATCAGGGAAACTGTTTATTTTTAACGCCATATTTGTGCAGATATGGTTGCTTATTTACATAGGTGAAAAAAATAATAATGCACCGGAAAGGACGTGATATTGGGGCAAGATGTAGAAAATGGCAAAACAATTTAGAATATGATATATATATTCTTATTGATGAATAATAATCGAAATGTACAGGTTATGGATAAAAAAGAATAACAGGAAAAAAAGAAAAGCATGGTGTAATGTATTATGGAATCCAGTAAATTTGAAATAACATATGCCATAGTCTTCTGGCCGCAGGGTCATGAAACATACGTAGACTTCAGTGAAATTTTCAACCCCTTGTAGAATGTTTATCAACGATATAATTAATATAAATACTTGCAAATAACAACATTTGTTTGAAATGATACTAAAACATTTTTAAAATAATTTTTATCTGCTATAAGTCCACAACATTGAAGAATAAAATAAATTTTGACTTAAGCTAAAGATGTTTCATGATCCAAGGCAAGGGCGGGGCAAGGTTTAATAATAAATAAAAAAGACTCATTGTTTTGTTGTTGTGTTGTTGCTTGATTATAATGTTATCTATGCAGGGATTACTCTACCTTTTGGGAGAAACTGCCTTTCCTGAAGGAGGAATACAGGTGGTCGCACCCTGATTTCTTGTTTGCTCTGAGTGGTTTCACCCCAATTACTTGTTTACGCTGAGTGAATTCGACCCAGTTGGGTTAACCCATAATTATTGTCTGTTTGTCGGATGGTCATTTGTTCAGTAGACTAATGATTAGCAGCTTGATAAAAATTAATTAAAAGATGTGCTTTTACATGAATCTATACAAAAGTTTTGTTTGCTATATCAATTTTTTTTTTATAATGGCTACATGAAGCTGTATTCATTGCAAATAAACTGTAAGTATTTTTTTTTCTTTAACTAAAAAATTATAGAAAATATTAAATTTATTAAGGCCTTATTTATTTGTTTATTTGAAATATGAACCAATATGTGTTGCATTAAAAATTTATCAAGAATTTCATTCTATGTCAGATATTGAAGTGTTATTTAATTATCTACCAGGGTAATTGGCGCTATATAAGGGTATGACTGTATAAGTCACTTAAAAAAGAACATATAAATTTATTACCTGTTTTACAGTGTAGTTAAACAAGGCGAAACCACTTGGTGCATACACTTAATCGGGGCAAACCCACCAGTTACCTTCTGGAGAAATTGGGAAAATTAGCCAGGGTCTGAGGACCAGTCCAAATAGGCAGATCGAGGGTGGGGGGGTGTTATGGAATTGCAAGAAAGAAGAAAGTCCCAAGTTTTGGTTGGGTTTACATGTATATGTAAAACGTACCTTATATTAACTCTACCTCTTCACCTTCAACCCCCCTCCCTTTCACCTTCAACCCCCCTCCCTTTCAAATATTTTCTAGATCTACGCCTACGCTTGGTCCAACGGGTGCTGGGTGAGGCCTGCTGGGAGGGCCAGTTTAATATCAGCATTTTTATGACCATTTAAAGTGCATAAAATAGCAAATTAAACTATATTTCACACATTATGATAATCATGATAATCTGTTTCTTTTACTTTCCAGTTTTTTAAAAGAAAAGAAATATTTGAGCTTTTTATTATTGTAAGGGAAAATTTTTACTCATTAAAGGGGAAAATGGGATATTCAGAGGAAATTTTCTCTTGGGGAAAATACCAAACATTGGTAATACTCTGGGTAAATATGCCCTAGAAAATCTCTGTATAGTAACAATGAATTATCTTGATTGGAAATTGTATGCTAAAGATTTAATTATTTTATTTGGCACTTTTGAAAAAGAATAATATCTATGCCCTCGTTTGAAGAAGGGAGGGCATATTGCTTTACTGCTGTCTGTTGGTTGTTCTGTCGGTCCACTTAGTTTCCATTCATTATCTTCGCAACTGTTGCACATACTGAAATAAAATTTGGTATACAGGTATATTACATGAATATCTAGTTTTCTGTGATCACACCATTTTTGTCAGAGTTATGCCCCTTGGACTTGGAAAAATTCTGATCATTTGAAGTTTCCGTTCATTTTCTTTGCAACCATTGCACATACTGAAATGAAATTGGGTATACAGATATATCATTTGAAAATCTAGGTCAAGTTGTGTTTTTGGTACAATCACACCATTTTTTTTAAAGTTATGCTCCTTGGACTTAGAAAAATTCCAATCATTTGCAGTTTCTGTTCATTTTCTTTGCGATCCTCATACATACTGATATGAAATTTAGTATACAGATTTATCATATGAATATCTAGGTCAATATCTGTTTTGGGTACGATTGCACCATTTTTGACAGAGTTATGCCCCTTGGACTTCGAAAAAATTACACTTATTTGCAGTTTCCTTTCATTATCTTTGCAGAGGTTGCACATACTGAAATGAAATTTGGTATACAGATTTATAAGTAAAATATCTAGGTCAAGCTCTGTTTTGGATACGATTGCACCATTTTTAACAGAGTTTTGGAGCTGGAAAAATTCCAATTTGGGGGGAGGGGGCATAAGTGTTTTACAAACATCTCTTGTTAATTATATTCCAATACTGGTAAAGACTGATCTATACTTGACTTGAAATACTTTTTGCTTTAAATAAAATAGTCTTGATTAAACATCCCATGGGCAATAATTTAATGGGGAAGAAAATTAAATTTCTGGTTAATTGCACAATATTCAGGTCACCTTGGTCATGCATACATATATAAAGTTTTTGGTCAATGATTACATGATGGGTAGGCTTATCAAAGAAATTTCAATTTTGTACAGCCTTTTCAACAGCCTCTGGATAGAGGGAAAGATTTGCATTTTGAGTTTAGTTGGTAATGTAATAGATCCAATGGAGAGGAGGAGTTGGGGAGAATTTCTTAATATCTGATATAAGGTTTAAATTGATTGGAATGAAAAATATGGAGATAACGAACATTATTCAAGATCAAGATCAAAAGCCCATAAAACAATCACACTTGTTTTCAATAATTGAAAGTAATTAATCACACTCCCATATTAGTACATAAAATCTTCATTAATGTTCATAAAAAGAGTTGATCTTCATGTATTTATTAACAGATGGTCAAAATTTAAGTTAATTTAGTTAAGTTCAATAGTCATGTGGCAACAAAAATACAGTGATGAGCATTGAAATGGTAAAACTTTTCATTTGAATGGAACATTTGTTTTTTATGCGCCCGGATCGATAGATCCCGGGCGTATATTGTTTTTGTCCTGTCTGTTTGTCTGTTTATCTGTTTGTCTGTTGTCAACTTTAACCTTGGCCATAACTTTTGAACAATAAAAGATAGAGACTTCATATTTGGTATGCATACTCCACTAATAAAGTCCTTTCAAATGACATCAAGGTCAATGACCTTGTGACCTTGACTGTGACCTATATGCTAAAAATAGCTTTTTCCACTGTTTGTCATAACTTTTTAACCATAGGAGATAGGGACTTCATATTTGGTATGCATACTCCACTAATGGAGTCTTTTCAAATGACATCAAGGTCAATGATCTTGTGACCTTGACTGTGACCTATTTGCTAAAAATAGCTTTTTCCACTTTTTGCCATAACTTTTGAACCATAGGAGATAGGGACTTCATATTTGGTATGCATACTCCACCGATTAAGTTCTTTCAAAGGACACCATGGTCAATGACCTTGTGACCTTGACTGTGACCTATATGCTAAAAATAGCTTTTTCCACTGTTTGTCATAACGTTTGAACCATAGGAGATAGGGACTTCATATTTGGTATGCATACTCCACCGATAAAGTCCTTTCAAACGACGGCAAGTTCAATGATCTTGTGACCTTGACTGTGACCTATATGCTAAAAATAGCTCTTTACACTTTTTGCCATAACTTTTGAACCATAGGAGATAGGGACTTCATATTTAGTATGCATACTCCACTGATTAAGTTCTTTCGAATGACACCATGATCAATGACCTTGTGACCTTGACTGTGATCAATATGCTAAAAATAGATTTTTTGAACTTTGTTGCCGCCGGGCGCATAGTGTTTCACAAACACATCTTGTTTTTCTTGTATACCATCAAGTGTTGTGCCCATTTCTTAAAAAGAAAAAAAAAATGAGATAACAATTCTCTGTGCAATATTGTTGTAAGACAAACCCACTTTGAGAGTTGGCATGTATCAAAACCTGGTTTTAAATTGGCAATTTACTTTTCTGTTTTGGTTTAATTTATAAAATATACTGCCTATCATTTTTTTTCTAAAAAATATTAGGCCTATGATGATGATATGTCAATTAATTACTCGATATATTTGGTTGGTCATTTTAAAAATGGGTTAGAAATTTTGAAATTGTACAAAACTTGAAAGGAAAAAGTTATTTTACCTTTTTTTCCTCCCTTTTCTATTATATAGAAGGATGTACAGTTGAATCATGGTAATCAAGATACTTCACATTACTGATGAGGTGTGTTAAAAACAGAATGTTTACATCTACAAGTAATTTGGGATTAAATTCGGTATACCTAATGCTTCATAAACCCAGATTATAAGAAGTGTCTGTATTAACAAGGCTTGACTGTACATCCGTAGTATCTATATTCATTATAAATTTACTTTATCCTTTGTAGATGCCTAGAAGAAAGTATTGGAGGATGAGTGGTGCAAGGAAAGAGTTACAGACTGACAAGACTGAGGAGACTGGCCTCATGAAAAACAGTAAAACAATGTCTGACCTGGACTTGACTGAGGAGACTGGCCTCTTAAAAAACAGTAAAACAATGTATGACATTAGAATGACTGAGGAGACTGGCCTCGTGAAAAACAGTAAAAGCAATGTTGACACTGAGGATCCTGCCCTCAGCTTACAAAAAAACAGGTCAAACAAAGAAACTTGTGCAACAAATCTGCTGAATGATTTTTGTAAGACAAATTTGCTGAATGAACTATGTGAAACAAATCTGCTCAATGAATCTCATGAAAAGAATTTTCAAAACATTACTGAACAAAAATCGACAAACAATGCCTCAATCACTAAAACTGTACAACATAATCATGGTGTAATGGCTGAAGAAGGCAAAGCACTTAGTCATGCAATCGACCAGGCATGCAATACAAAATTTGTATTTGGGTCATTTCATCAAGGGGATGCAAGGTTTTCATCATTTTCTAGAGGAAGTCAGTGTACCTGCAATGCTCTTACTATGCTGATTAAAAGTTATGAAGGATTTTCATTCTCAACGGAATTTATCAATAGCACTTTAATAGCAGGAGATCAAGTTTATGTTATGTTGGTCAAGAATTTGCAGCAAAGAAAAATGTTTCTTAACAAACTACTTAAATTTGATGAGTTGCCAAGTACCTTAACTTTAGGAGAAAATCATCATGTCATTGAGAAATTTGAAACCATGTGGGGAATACTTGTCTCTGAAGAACAAATTAGTCAAGTGAAATCATTGCATCAAACTTTAGAAGAGGCATTTCAGGTTTCTAGATATTTGCTGATAATGATAGGGGCAATTTGTTCTGGTATATACAAAGTGTCAGACAATGAATTTTACTTTTTTGACTCTCATTCACATGACAGTGCTGGCATGTCTGCCTGTGATGGTAAATCAGTACTAGTACAAAGCAGGACTATTGATGATTTGGTGTCTTATTTGTACAGTATGTATAACAGCATGCATATAGACTTTGCAATGCAGTTTGAAATCTTGCCAATTTCGATTCAGACTTTGCATCATAGTTTTCCAGAGAAAAGCCCATTGCAGAAAACATTTTACAAAATGGATGATCATCTCTCATCTGTGACAAATTCAGATCAAAGCCCATGCAGAAAAAGGTATATGAGAGAGTACATGAGGAGAAAAAGACAGAATATACAATTTAAGCAAGAAGAAAGAAACAAAGATTCACATGCAAAAAAGTTGAGAAGACAAGATGATGATGTAAAAAGCAGAGAAACAGAAATTGCAACATTTGTAAGGAAATTAAAAAGACAGAATGCTGAAATAAGACAGAAAGAAAAGGAGAGAGATGCAGCTGCTAGAAAATTCAAACGACAGAATGTAGAGATAAAAGAGAAAGAAAGGGAAATGGATAAGCTTGCAAGAAAGATAAAACGAAAAGATTCTGAAATTAAAGAGAAAGAGAGGGAAATGAACACCAGTGGTAGAAAGTTAAAGCGACAAGATGCTGAAATTAAAGAGAAAGAAAGGGAAAAGGATAAGTTTGCAAGAAAGTTAAAGCGACAAGATGCTGAAATTAAAGAGAAAGAAAGGGAAATGGATAAGCTTGCAAGAAAGTTAAAACGACAAAATACTGAAATTAAAGAAAAAGAAAGGGAAATGAATACTGCTGGTAGAAAGTTAAAGCGACAAGATGCTGAAATTAAAGAGAAAGAAAGGGAAAAGGATAAGCTTGCAAGAAAATTAAAGCGACAAGATGCTGAAATTAAAGAGAAAGAAAGGGAAAAAGATAAGCTTGCAAAAAAGTTTAAACGACAAGATACTGAAATTAAAGAGAAAGAAAGAGAAATGAATACCGCTGGTAGAAAGTTAAAGCGCCAAAATGCTGAAATTAAAGAGAAAGAAAGGGAAATAAATACTGCTGGTAGAAAATTAAAACGTCAGAATGTTGAAGTGCAAGAAAAAGAAAAAGAAGGCAGTAGAATTTCAAAAAGAAAATGCAGAGAAAACCCAATCGTTCTTGAAAAGGAAAGGTTAAGAAAGCAAGCTAAACGAAATAACGTTTCATTTAGAGAAAATGAGAAATTGCTAAATACGGAACAGAAACAGAAGCAAAGAGCAGATAAAGAATATTGTGAAAAAGTAAATGAACAACAGAGACGGAAAAGATTTGGAATAGATATAGAGGATTGCATCCAAAATTTTCATCAACAGATAAGATATGGGCCAATTTTTGTATGCTCATGTTGTCAGCAAACATGGTTCAAAGAAAGTGTTTCTAAAGTGGAAAATGTCAAACTAGATGATAAATGTAAAAGTAAGTTTCTTACAAGCACTGTGTCTGTTGAAAATATGGAATGGATATGCAATACTTGCTGTTCAACAATAAGAGAAAACAAAATTCCAAAGTTGTCTGTCTTAAATGGTATGATGTGGCCACTTAAGCCAATTGAATTAGATTTGTTTCCTTTAGAAGAAAGGCTTGTATCTCTTAGAATACCTTTTATGCAAATAAGGGAGTTGCCAAGGGGTGGACAATATTCTGTAAGAGGAAATATTGTGAATGTTCCTGTTGATATTCAACCGACTGTAAATAGCCTGCCAAGAAAATTAGATGAGAATGTCACAGTTCCTGTCAAATTAAAGAAAAAGTTGTCATATCAAAAATGTGATTATCATGAAAATGTACGACCAACAAAAGTACTGATAGCGTTGCACTGGCTTATGAACAATAGCGACTTTTACAAGAATGCAAATATCAATGTTGATGACAACTGGTTTCAAGAAATTACAACCTCAGCAAGTGAAATTGTTCAGGAATTAGTGAAAACACAAGAGAGAAACAACCAAAATGCTGATAATCTTGAGACGGTTGATGATGATGATGAATTCTGTGAAGTAGATGGAGTTGGTAGAGATGGTAATTGTGATACTCTATTAGATGATGCTTCACGAGACATGAATCAGGTTTACACATTTGCTCCAGGTGAAGGACAACGCCCGCTTAGTTTATATCAAGATCAGACAGCTGAGTATTTATCATTTCCAACAATTTTTTGTGGAAAGGGAAGATTACAAGATGACGAAAGACAAGTACGTGTGTCGTATGCCGATATAGCTAAATGGGAATTAAGGAGTGTTGATAGACGTGCTGCCCAGTCAGTTCCAAATTTGTTTTTCAAGTTGAAAAAAATACAAATGAAGCAAGTAACAGACAAATGCAACCTGGCTCTCAGAAAATGCAAAACCAAAGGAAAATCCATGACGGCAAATGAAATGAAAAACCCTGAAAATGTTAATAATCTTGTTAGACACGATGAAGGTTTCTTTGTGTTCAGGCAGTTACGAAATTCACCTGCATATCTTGAGACTAGAAAAAAAGATGTATTTGCTATGATCAGACAGCTAGGTTTACCAACGTGGTTTATGTCTCTGTCAGCTGCAGATACAAGATGGAATGATCTCATCAGAGCACTTGGAGTGTTAAATGATGGAAAACAATACACTGATGAAGAAATCGACAGTATGACTTGGTTTGAAAAATCAAAATTAGTACAAAAGGATCCCATCACTTGCTCCAGGTACTTTGATCATAGGTTCCGTATGTTTATGAATACAGTGTTGAGAAGTGATCATCATCCAATTGGGATTGTAAAAGACTTCTTCTACAGAACTGAATTTCAACAAAGAGGATCACCACATATTCATATGATTGTTTGGATAGAAAATGCACCAAAATATCATGAAAATAATGAACAGGAGATAGTAAATTATGTAGATAATTACCTGGAATGTGAAAAGAATGAGGAGAATGATTTGACTGACTTGCAAGTGCATAAACATTCACAGACATGCAAAAAGAGAGGTAAAGCTGTATGTCGATTTGGTTTTCCCCTCCCTCCTCTTGAAGAAACTTTGATTTTAGAGCCACTAGATTGTGATGTTGATAAGTACAAGAAAATGTATGATGATATTCAAAAACAGCTGAATGATATGAAAAATGGATGTGATTTGCCCTACAAGGAGCTCCTGAGCACGGTTCTAAAGATATCGGAGGAAGATTACATAAAATGCATTAGAAGTTCGCTGAGAGGTCCAAAGGTTTTTCTAAAAAGAAATCCATGTGATATGAGGGTAAACTCATACAACAGTGTTGTTCTTGATGCTTGGAAAGCTAACATAGACATTCAATATATTTTGGACCCATATGCCTGTGCAATGTATATTGTTTCATATATAAGTAAATCACAAAGAGGGATGAGCGATTTACTTAACAGAGCTGCAAAAGAAGCTAGAGAAGGAAATCTTGACATAAAAAGACAGGTACGTCACATTGGGAATCATTTTCTCAACAGTGTAGAAGTTGGAGCACAGGAAGCAGCATATTTAGTATTGCAAATGCCAATGACCAAAGCTTCAAGAGATGTTGTTTTTATAAACACAAGTCCATCAGATGAACGAGTAATTCTCATCAAAACAGATGCTGAATTGGAAAAGTTGACACCAAATTCTACAGATGTGGAATGTAGCAATGTTATTAAACGGTATGCAAAACGCCCAAAGCAGCTTGAAAACTGGTGCTTAGCCGATTATGTATCACAGCTAGATGTTGTCTTCCCTAAAGATACTGAAAAAGAGTTCACTGAAAATGAAGTGAATGATGATGATCAGGATAATAAGTCAGATAATGAAGACAATTCAGATCTTGAATTTAGTGAAAGTGATACACTTGTTACTCTGAGAAATGGCATAAAAATTAAAAGACGGAAAGTACCAAGGGTAATTAGATATGTCCGATTTAATATCAAAACTGACCCAGAAAATTACTACAGAGAAAAACTTATGTTGTTCATGCCTTGGAGAAATGAATCCACAGATCTAATATCAGGAATGGACACATTTGAGAAGTCATTTCATCTGAAGAAGTCGTTTCTTGCTCACAAGGTCAAGGAATATGAATTCAATGCTGAACAGCTTGATGCAGCTTTGCAAATGGCAACTGAGGATTTTTCAGAAGCTTATGATGAATTGGCACCAGATGTTCAGCAAAGAGAGGCAGAAGATGAAAATGAGGGATCTCTTGAATCTGAAAACTTTGTTCAGTTTAATCCTGAGAGGCCTATTGAACAGAGACAGTATGATATAGGATCTGACCTTGGCATTCCATCAACAAGACAAATAACTGAAGAAAGTTCCGTTAGATTACCAGACAATGAATACTTGAAACTATTAGGAAGTTTAAATGTAAAGCAGCGGGAATTTTTCAATCATGTCTTGCAATGGATTAAAACAAAGACAGAACCTATTTATTCATTTTTGTCTGGAGGTGCTGGTGTTGGCAAATCTGTTTTGATAAGGGCACTTTATCAAGCTCTGCACAGATTCCTGTGTTCCACAGAAGGTGAAAATCCAGACGACATAAGAATACTTCTTTGTGCTTATACTGGCAAGGCAGCATACAACATTGGAGGAAAAACTATTGCATCTGCTTTCCATCAAAAAATTAATCAAAGTCAACAAAGTTTGCACTGTGATGAATTGAACACTTTTCGTACAAAGTACAAAAACCTAAAATTGATCATTATTGACGAGATATCAATGGTTGGAAATAGATCATTAGCACTCATTGACAGTCGTCTACAACTACTCACTGGCATCAAGAAACCATTTGGTGGTATAGGTATCATAGCTGTTGGTGATTTTTTTCAACTTAAACCTGTGATGGACCGTTGGATCTTTCAGGATTTAAATCATGATGCTCAAGCTCTTGCAAACAATCTCTGGAAGGAGCATTTTTGCATTTTTGAGTTGGATGAAATAATGCGCCAGAAGGACGATCTTGAGTTTGCTCAACTTTTAAATCGCCTTCGTTACAATATTATGACAGAAGAAGATATGAATGTGCTACACAGATGCATGATAACGGAAACAAGTGACAATTATCCTCATCATGCTCCTCATCTCTTTACACAGAATTCAAAAGTAGATGCATACAACAATCAGTTGATTGAGAAACTTGAAGGAGAAAAGGTCACAGTGAATTCAGTTGACAGTGTTCTAAAGGATTATTCAAAGGAACTTAAGGAAAAGCTGCTTCGATCTCTATACAAAGCAGATGATGTTAGCAAAACTGCTAATTTGATGCAAAAACTGATTCTTGCTGTTGGGATGATCTATGATATCTCGGTCAATGTTGATGTATCTGATGGTTTAACAAATGGGTCATCATGTAAGGTACAATTGATTGAAAGAAAAATGGAAGGAATATCAAGACCAAGCATCGTGTGGGTAAATTTTTTTGATGCTACTATTGGAAAAATTACTCGCAAAAAATACAAACATTTGTTTCATGAAGGAATTAATGTGGACTGGACTCCAATTTTTGAAGTTCAGCGATCTTTTGTATTGAATTACAATACTTTTCAGAGAATTCAATTTCCGTTACGGCCAGCTGCAGGGAAAACAGTTCATAAAGCGCAAGGTTGCACTGTTGATGAAATTGTGATTGATTTGTCTCAGACTAGAGTGAGGAAAAATGCACATATTCACTATGTAGCATTAAGTCGAGTACGATCAGTGGATCATCTGCACATCCTAAACTTCAATGAACAGGCATTGGCTATGGATGAACAAGTAGTAGAGGAAATGGAAAGAATGAAAAAAGATGTGCCGCTTCTACTTTGTTATGTCCCATTATACCAGGTCGATTTGCATTCTTTTAAAATTGCTTTCAACAACTGTAGATCACTTCATAAACACTTCCCACAAATTCAAGATGAACCAAATATTGTTGCATCAGATGTAGTTGGATTCTCAGAGACAAGATTAACTAGTGTTGATGTAGCTGAAAATTATCAACTGCAGGGATACACAGCAGTATTTAACCATGAGCCTACATGTAATCTGGACAGACGTCCATATCATGGAACAGCACTGTATGTGAAAAATGTCTATAACACAACCTGCATCTCAAAGCTTAACACTGGATCCATGGAGTTCATCATGGTAAATATACATTTAAACCAAAGCAGAGATGTTCAAGTTGTAGTTATTTACAAATATCCATCTTGCTCTTTTGGGGATTTCAAACAGCATATGAATATGCATATAAAGCCCTTGATTGATGAACAGAAAGACTTGGTATTGTTAGGAGATTTTAATTTTGATTTATTTGCTGGACATACAGACTTTCTAACTTCTATGGAAAAGGGCTTCAGCTGTAAACAAATTGTGCGTAAGGCTACACATGACTCTGGTTCTAAACTTGACTTGATTTTTACAAATATATCACCGTGTGAAACAGATGTTATTGAAGCATACTGGTCAGATCATAAAATGGTGTACTGTGCATTTGATAAGACTTTGCATTAAATACAAAGGGGCTCCAAAGTAAAAAAAAATCAGAGGGAGATTCAAAATAGTGCCCCCTCCCTCATCCCTTTGTCCCAATCCTAGTATACCCCTTAAAATTTTAGGGGTATACTGGATTATACTGGACTCAACATGTCCATCTGTCTGTGTCTTAATTTGTCAAGGCCTGGAGCCATTTTTAGCTCACCTGAGCCGAAGGCTCAAGTGAGCTTTTCTGATCACATTTTGTCCGTCGTCCGTCCGTCCGTCTGTCTGTCCGTCTGTCTGTCCGTCTGTCTGTCCGTCTGTAAACTTTTCACATTTTCGACTTCTTCTCAAGAACCACTGGCCCAATTTTGACCAAACTTGGTACAAAGCATCCTTGGGTGAAGGGGAATTTAAATTGTTAAAATGAAGGGCCAAGATCCTTCACAAGGGGAGATAATCAAGAAAAGACAAAAATAGGGTGGGGTGATTAAAAAATCTTCTTCTCAAGAACCACTGGGCCAGAAAAGCTGAAACTTATGTGGAAGCATCCTAAGGTAGTGTAGATTCTAAATTGTTCAAATCATGACCCCCGGGGGTAGGGCGGGGCAACAATGGCCGACCAAAGTTTTACATAGAAATATATAGGAAAAATCTTTGAAAATCTTCTTCTCAAGAACCACTGGGCCAGAAAAACTGAAACTTATGTGGAAGCATCCTAAGGTAGTGTAGATTCTAAATTGTTCAAATCATGACCCTCGGGGGTAGGGCGGGGCAACAATGGCCGACCAAAGTTTTACATAGAAATATGTAGGAAAAATCTTTGAAAATCTTCTTCTCAAGAACCACTGGGCCAGAAAAGCTGAAACTTATGTGGAAGCATCCTAAGGTAGTGTAGATTCTAAATTGTTCAAATCATGACCCCCGGGGGTAGGGCGGGGCAACAATGGCCGACCAAAGTTTTACATAGAAATATTAGGAAAAATCTTTGAAAATCTTCTTCTCAAGAACCACTGGGCCAGAAAAACTGAAACTTATGTGGAAGCATCCTAAGGTAGTGTAGATTCTAAATTGTTCAAATCATGACCCCCGGGGGTAGGGCGGGGCAACAATGGCCGACCAAAGTTTTACATAGAAATATATAGGAAAAATCTTCCTTTCAAGAACCACTGGGCCAGAAAAGCGGAAAATTATGTGGAAGCATCCTGGGGTAGTGTAGATTCAAATTTTTCAAGTCATGATCCCTGGGGATAGGGTGGTGCTACGAATAGTGAGTCAAAATTTATATTGATATATGTAGAAAAATCTTTAAAAAGTTTCCTAAAAATCAAAAGCAAATGGGTCAGAAAAGATAAAACTTATATGGAAACATCTTTAGGTAGTTTTTATTTTAAATTGTTTAAATCATGGGGAAGGGTGCTGTTTTTTCCCGTAGTCTTTTTTGCGATCGGGTTTGGTATTCCGAATATTACGATATCCGATATCAGAACGAGGCTCTTTGTTAGAACAGCAACGTTGTGTCGGGCGAAAGACAGCATTCGAGAACGGATCCAGCTTTAACTTTAATTCATATACCTGATTTGTTTTAGTTCATTGGTAGAGGTAATATTTGAAACATGCATTTAAAACATCGATCCGATTGAATGATGGAGATGCTATGTTTTCATTTGCGCATTTGAGTTGACCAAACTTTTTAGTTTTTGAAGCTTTTGACGTTGCAAATTTATTACGAATTCAACAGTCATTCGGCAATCAATATCGCCAATGAAGTCTTATGATTTTATCAGGGAAACTGTTTATTTTTAACGCCATATTTGTGCAGATATGGTTGCTTATTTACATAGGTGAAAAAAATAATAATGCACCGGAAAGGACGTGATATTGGGGCAAGATGTAGAAAATGGCAAAACAATTTAGAATATGATATATATATTCTTATTGATGAATAATAATCGAAATGTACAGGTTATGGATAAAAAAGAATAACAGGAAAAAAAGAAAAGCATGGTGTAATGTATTATGGAATCCAGTAAATTTGAAATAACATATGCCATAGTCTTCTGGCCGCAGGGTCATGAAACATACGTAGACTTCAGTGAAATTTTCAACCCCTTGTAGAATGTTTATCAACGATATAATTAATATAAATACTTGCAAATAACAACATTTGTTTGAAATGATACTAAAACATTTTTAAAATAATTTTTATCTGCTATAAGTCCACAACATTTAAGAATAAAATAAATTTTGACTTAAGCTAAAGATGTTTCATGATCCAAGGCAAGGGCGGGGCAAGGTTTAATAATAAATAAAAAAGACTCATTGTTTTGTTGTTGTGTTGTTGCTTGATTATAATGTTATCTATGCAGGGATTACTCTACCTTTTGGGAGAAACTGCCTTTCCTGAAGGAGGAATACAGGTGGTCGCACCCTGATTTCTTGTTTGCTCTGAGTGGTTTCACCCCAATTACTTGTTTACGCTGAGTGAATTCGACCCAGTTGGGTTAACCCATAATTATTGTCTGTTTGTCGGATGGTCATTTGTTCAGTAGACTAATGATTAGCAGCTTGATAAAAATTAATTAAAAGATGTGCTTTTACATGAATCTATACAAAAGTTTTGTTTGCTATATCAATTTTTTTTTTATAATGGCTACATGAAGCTGTATTCATTGCAAATAAACTGTAAGTATTTTTTTTTCTTTAACTAAAAAATTATAGAAAATATTAAATTTATTAAGGCCTTATTTATTTGTTTATTTGAAATATGAACCAATATGTGTTGCATTAAAAATTTATCAAGAATTTCATTCTATGTCAGATATTGAAGTGTTATTTAATTATCTACCAGGGTAATTATGACTGTATAAGTCACTTAAAAAAGAACATATAAATTTATTACCTGTTTACAGTGTAGTTAAACAAGGCGAAACCACTTGGTGCATACACTTAATCGGGGCAAACCCACCAGTTACCTTCTGGAGAAATTGGGAAAATTAGCCAGGGTCTGAGGACCAGTCCAAATAGGCAGATCGAGGGTGGGGGGGTGTTATGGAATTGCAAGAAAGAAGAAAGTCCCAAGTTTTGGTTGGGTTTACATGTATATGTAAAACGTACCTTATATTAACTCTACCTCTTCACCTTCAACCCCCCTCCCTTTCACCTTCAACCCCCCTCCCTTTCAAATATTTTCTAGATCTACGCCTACGCTTGGTCCAACGGGTGCTGGGTGAGGCCTGCTGGGAGGGCCAGTTTAATATCAGCATTTTTATGACCATTTAAAGTGCATAAAATAGCAAATTAAACTATATTTCACACATTATGATAATCATGATAATCTGTTTCTTTTACTTTCCAGTTTTTTAAAAGAAAAGAAATATTTGAGCTTTTTATTATTGTAAGGGAAAATTTTTACTCATTAAAGGGGAAAATGGGATATTCAGAGGAAATTTTCTCTTGGGGAAAATACCAAACATTGGTAATACTCTGGGTAAATATGCCCTAGAAAATCTCTGTATAGTAACAATGAATTATCTTGATTGGAAATTGTATGCTAAAGATTTAATTATTTTATTTGGCACTTTTGAAAAAGAATAATATCTATGCCCTCGTTTGAAGAAGGGAGGGCATATTGCTTTACTGCTGTCTGTTGGTTGTTCTGTCGGTCCACTTAGTTTCCATTCATTATCTTCGCAACTGTTGCACATACTGAAATAAAATTTGGTATACAGGTATATTACATGAATATCTAGTTTTCTGTGATCACACCATTTTTGTCAGAGTTATGCCCCTTGGACTTGGAAAAATTCTGATCATTTGAAGTTTCCGTTCATTTTCTTTGCAACCATTGCACATACTGAAATGAAATTGGGTATACAGATATATCATTTGAAAATCTAGGTCAAGTTGTGTTTTTGGTACAATCACACCATTTTTTTTAAAGTTATGCTCCTTGGACTTAGAAAAATTCCAATCATTTGCAGTTTCTGTTCATTTTCTTTGCGATCCTCATACATACTGATATGAAATTTAGTATACAGATTTATCATATGAATATCTAGGTCAATATCTGTTTTGGGTACGATTGCACCATTTTTGACAGAGTTATGCCCCTTGGACTTCGAAAAAATTACACTTATTTGCAGTTTCCTTTCATTATCTTTGCAGAGGTTGCACATACTGAAATGAAATTTGGTATACAGATTTATAAGTAAAATATCTAGGTCAAGCTCTGTTTTGGATACGATTGCACCATTTTTAACAGAGTTTTGGAGCTGGAAAAATTCCAATTTGGGGGGAGGGGGCATAAGTGTTTTACAAACATCTCTTGTTAATTATATTCCAATACTGGTAAAGACTGATCTATACTTGACTTGAAATACTTTTTGCTTTAAATAAAATAGTCTTGATTAAACATCCCATGGGCAATAATTTAATGGGGAAGAAAATTAAATTTCTGGTTAATTGCACAATATTCAGGTCACCTTGGTCATGCATACATATATAAAGTTTTTGGTCAATGATTACATGATGGGTAGGCTTATCAAAGAAATTTCAATTTTGTACAGCCTTTTCAACAGCCTCTGGATAGAGGGAAAGATTTGCATTTTGAGTTTAGTTGGTAATGTAATAGATCCAATGGATAGGAGGAGTTGGGGAGAATTTCTTAATATCTGATATAAGGTTTAAATTGATTGGAATGAAAAATATGGAGATAACGAACATTATTCAAGATCAAGATCAAAAGCCCATAAAACAATCACACTTGTTTTCAATAATTGAAAGTAATTAATCACACTCCCATATTAGTACATAAAATCTTCATTAATGTTCATAAAAAGAGTTGATCTTCATGTATTTATTAACAGATGGTCAAAATTTAAGTTAATTTAGTTAAGTTCAATAGTCATGTGGCAACAAAAATACAGTGATGAGCATTGAAATGGTAAAACTTTTCAT
>NW_026921038.1:0-18316 GCF_032062105.1 Saccostrea cuccullata
ATACTAAACATATCCGTTTAAATAAGTTCAAATTCAATACAATTTTGACGGATATAGATTTATACATGTACTGAGTATACTTCTCATAAACCTGGAGCATTGACTGAATGAGTCGTTAACTCCTAGCGGTCAATTTAATCAGAGGAAAAAAGGTAAATATTTTGGTTTTTTTACTTTTGACCAAATTAATTTTTTTTTTTTTTTGTTTTTTTTTTGCCTATTACCGACCGGGTACTTTTACAAGTATAAGTTTTTAAATATAATTTTTTTGGGGAAAGCCGTGAATTCATAGTTACAATCAGGGGAAATTTTAATACATTCATTCAAGATATCATTAACTTGAGTTCTTCTTTTCAAAAAATTATCTCAAATACCATAAATACTGATACTGAAAGAACAATTGAACAATTTTTAAAAGTTGCCATAAACGTCTTTCTTTAACAAAGGCATTCGGCACATTGCTGCTATATAATTTGTTTTCTTTTTCAGTGAATTGTAATGGTTCGTTGGTTTCTTCTAGATCTTCACTTTGTTTTGCTTAGTCACCCAGGGTTTTGCAAGGAAGCTTTTTCGTGCCTTGTTTTTGTTTACTGATATAGAAAATATAATATTTATTACATTACAAGATTTAGTAAGTCACTAGAAACTGTCTAAAAGTATTTAGAATTAAGTTTATTTTTATTGAAAAATCTGCTTTGAACGAACATATATTAATAAATTTAATCTATGTAAACTAGAGGGACTGTGAGCAATGAGCTCACTAAATGATACTCCCGCCTCCCATATGAATATAATGGCAGTGTCCATGTTTTAATTTGCTGTGGGAAATCCAAAATATGTGTCGGATCAAAAAGTAAAATAGGAGGTGCACAATGGCAAGATGTTATAAAGATTCTCTCAAAGTTTCATCGAATTTCATTCAGTGGTATGAGAGGAGTTGCAGATAAGAGATCAGTACCTCAAAGCGGTACAGACGGACGGGCAGATGGACAGCTAGACGGACGGACGGACAGACGGAGGTACAGACGGACATACTGATTACTATATACACTTCCGCTTTTCAAGCGGGGGGTATAACAAAAACATGACACTAGTCTAGTTTACATAACAAAGGTTCTGAGCTCTAAATCTGTCTTGTATCTCGACAACTGAAATTCAAGCTTTTGATAATCATTAAAAATATATATTTGCAATCATAAAAAAAAATAAATTTGCAAGCTGAAAGCCACAGCAAGTGGTTTCTTCTTTTCAGGTAAAAATTTTTGAAAAAAAATTCTGCTTTCTATAGAATCCAAAAATAGGTGTGCTAATAACGGGACACAAATGGCGCCCATGGGAAATCCAACAGATTGTTGAGAAACCTGGTCTCAAAAACGTCAATCAAAAATTTGAGCATTTTTAGATACTGTGAAATCACAAATTTTCTAATGTCCACCTTGAAATGAAATTTTTCACATATCTTATTACTGAAAAATTCTTCAACCACGAAATCAAATCCCCATTACCACTATATTTTCCTTAAACAACGAAAATTTGACCCCTTGAAATATGTGATTTTACAGTATTAACTCTTGAGTACATGTACTTGTTTCTACAGCTATTTAATCAATCACAATTTGTTTTTATTCTAAAAAAAGAATTAAACATAAACCACAAAATACGTCTTGCATGCACGTCTTCCATGCAGAAATTTATTACTGATATAAAGGGCAATGGAGCTCTACCGGTATACCGGTATTTAGTGTATTCCTCCACCAAACTTTTCTATTTCAATTCTTCTTTTTCAAATTAGATACATGTATTTACACAAGTTTTTTTTCTTATTCGTGTATTCTGATATGTCTGATATGTATAATTATGTGATTTTAAAATCTCTTTTACGGGTTGGGGGGGGGGGGTATACGCAAGCCTGCGAGGAGCTCAAATATTGCTATGAGTATCTATGCATCCATGTGAAATGACGTGGATTTTACCACATGTAACAATGTTGATTCTGATCTCAAAGTCCCGACTTTTATATTGATTTATTGATGCAAGAAAGAAACACCACGTCCATGCATATCTTGGTGCCTAACGACTGTACTGTATTACTCGACACACACAGGCCTGGAAATGAAACAAGGAATTCTGCAAAATTATCCATAGGCCTATAATGGAATTATTTCACAGTTAAATACATTGCGAGAGGGGGAAAGGGAGAGAAAGAGGAACTGAGAAATTATTCATCGCTCCACAGTTCATAAATTCAAACACATTGAGAGAGAGAGAGAGAGAGAGAGAGAGAGAGAGAGAGAGAGATTATTCATCGCTCCAAAGTTCATTTATGGACAAAAATGTATATCCTTTATCTCAGAGGGGGTAAATTAAGACTCATAGTCTGCAGATTCATAAATAGGAAATAAGAACCAAAACAAACACAACAAATTTCTATAGAGAATTTATTTATCATTGTGGTTATGAAATAACACCCTGAATCACTGGCTAGCCGAATCAGAGTCCTTATCTCAGAATAAACAATCGGGCAGCGGGAGGGAGTGACGTCATCCATTTTCAAAATCTTAATAAAATGCGACTCGCACACCAGCTAAATCACACGCAAAAATCCTAAGTTTAATGCAATACTTAATTGTCAAATAAAGTGTCATTATTTTTCTCAACTTTTTGAAAGAAAAAAAATTAAAGGAAGTAAGATATGACCTTAATATTGGGACAAGTTGACCGCGTGTTTCCGATTCGTTGAGATTTGTTTCTGGTCTGATGGTTTTGTGGGGGATTTCTAATTTAGTCACGCTTCAGTTCACCACGGCCCCCTACGGCAGATACACCCGTCCCGGGTGGGGTTGCCTCCTGCCTGCCAAGCTCGCCTGGTTCCTACAGGAGTTACCGTCCTTTGTTGTGCCGCTTATAATTCTCTCAAGGTGGCGTTATGATGAATTAGTGAATATTCATGGGAACAACATGATTTTGACTGGATGCTTTCTGTTACACTACTTTCACAGGTGAGATCTTAGTAGCCTTTTTTGTCAGTCCGTTGTTTATGGTTTTAAAAAAAGTTCAATATAAAAGAATACTGAAGATTATTCAAGAGAACTTTTTTTACTGAATTCTGAATTTCTTATTGCAAGCTTTTAACACGTCATGGTATTACACATATCAATTGATCATGCGTTGACGAAGAAATTGTCAGTGTTTTATTTTTTTCATTTCACTTTTTTTTTCAAACGGGGATGTCACAGGGGCCTATGTTTTCTTGGGTGTCCAAGGTCATTTTCTTAAATGAGAAAGGTGTGCAGGGGGAGGTTTGGGGACTACCTCTAGATCCATGCATAATCACTGATGTTTTTAAAAAAATAATTGAACTTGATTTCAGGACTTTCATTTTCCCGCTTAGGATTAGGGGAGGTAAACCCATTCCTTTGTTTCCTTTCATGGCCGCCTTTTTCTTCTGTTCAGTAAATGGTGCTCTACAGACGTACGGGATACTCCTATCGAACAACCAGATCCGCCACTGGTTCCAGGAAGCAAGATTCTGTTTTGGTGTGTAAAACAAAAAAAATTTTTAAATGACTCATAAAAGGGAATGAACTAGTTTTCAATTTCTAAAGTTTTCATACGCAAAAACCTCCACAGAAACACTTTCTAAAAAAATTAATTTATTTCATTTTATTTTTTAGGTATTATGTTATTTTTTACGGGGATGTGCATTAACATCCGGTCTGACAGTTTGCTGACGTCACTAAGGAGAGAGAAAGAAGGCACATATCGAACTCCAAGAGGTAGTTAGACATTTTTTTATCTATCTGTATGTTCACTGTTCTGTGGTACATGTACATATGTAGTCTGGGGAAGATGCAAAGAAAACTGCGTATCTCTCTTTTTAAACGAACTTTGAACTGTTTTCCAACTTAACTTTTTTTATCCTTACGATTTCTATTCGAGTACGTCTCTGGTGTTAACTTTTATTTTTATCCCTAAGATTTCTATTCGAGCAAGCGTCTATGTTGCTAACCTCATTTTTCCTCCAGGATTCCTATTCGAGTACGTCTCTGGTGCTAACTTCCTGGGAGAAATCGTGGAGTGGATCGGCTTTTCTGTGGCGTGTTGTAACCTCCCCTCTTTGGCCTTCGCTGTATTTACTCTGTGTAATATCGGCCCTAGGGCTTTCCATCATCACAGGTAATATACTGAGTATAGATACACTTCATTTCAAAAAGAAAAGATGTTTAATTTTTTATGGCATTGAGCTCAATTATAACATTTCACATCAGCAATAAAAGCAATGTACCAATTCACCTTACTCACATAAGTGATTGCTTGATTTATTTAATTTTATTTATTTTGTAGATTTTATCGGGAGAAATTTGAGGATTATCCAAAAGACAGAAAGGCTCTGATTCCGTTTCTTCTTTAGGACGGGGTTTTAAACACAAAATCACGGGGATCATGCAATAAATACAATTACATTTGTATATATTTTCCATAAATTTCTAAAGTTATGAAAAAACTAGTGTTAATTGTAACGGGGACCGTTACAGATGTTCCCCAATTCCTGTAAGACATTTTTAAAAGTATGAACAGTATCGAAGAAATTCATCAAAGAATTATAAAAGCTACAATGATATAAACTATATGTTATTTTAACGCATTGTAGGCGACCTCACGTACATGCATATGCAAGATGATCATGGCTTGTTGTCAAAACCATTAAGATATTTATATATCGTGAGAATCAATAAAAAAATCTTTAAATTATACATGCTACTGATTTTCAGATATATTGGTCATTTTGAGTATTTCGCGCGCACGTGCATGCATACATGTTCTTGCATTCAATCTTGACAGTAATGTAGACAATTATTATACCTTTACATATTCTAAATTTCATCCCGTTGTGTTGAAAACTAAGAAAGTTATAAGCATTTAAAGTTTCGGCCAATCAGATTGAAGCACACGTGCTTGCGCATGCTTTCATGAAAATTCTTATATATCAAGCTGTAGATCTTCATAATGTACGACTAAGTTCAAAATTTCAAAGGATTATGACAAAAAACAAGAAAGATATTGTTTCAGCCAATCAGAGCCAAACGCACGTGCATACGCCTGAGATCTTGCTATTTTGACTATGTCTTATCACCAATACTACTAATGTATCCTTACATTATGAATTTCAAAAATTCATCAAAAAATAAAAAAGTTACGATAATATCTGTTTTATTAGTCATTTCACGTGTTGCACGTGCGCGCTCTTGCAAGCAAGTGCGCGCAAAATTCCCTTCGTTCGGCAAATGAAACCTACATTACATGCCTACTGACCCTAAAAAGGTTTTACCTAAGTGGATGTGTAGTTTACAAGATCATTCGTGAACAAAATTTTCCCAGGGAGAAGAAAAATAATAACTAGAGAGTTTGCTATTGCAAGCAATAGCGTATGTCGCCCCGAACTGGACAAGACTTTCATTTTTTCATCGCTAAAACAATACCCATAAATTAGCTAAGCTTGGACAACAATCAACTCGTATCAGTACTTTCAGACCTTGATTTAAAAATCAAAGCTAAAGAACTTTCACTTTTCCCCCTTTTTCCATGGAAACTATTGACAATTTGCAATTTTTAAACCCAATGAGCACAATTACAGATACTTATCATTACATCAATAAAATTTCATGAAGAATGTTCAAGGGACCAGAGAGAACACTCGCGGACAACATTCGTCGCTTTTTGCAGGTTTCCATGGCAACGGTAGCCATTTTGAAACTGAATGACCACACAACACAACTACAACCAGTGATCCTCCTTTGAGGAAAGTTTCAGGACGATTGTTCCAGCCATCTCCGAGAAACAGCCTGGAGAACAAAAACATGGTACAATCGCAATATGTCACCCGACTTTGTTCGGGGCGACATAATATGTATTGGATATATGCCGAATACAGTTCTGTATTGAAAAATATCAGACAGTTTGAGGCCCGTTAGGGCCGAAAACTGTCTGATATTTTTTAATACAGAATTGTATGAGGCATACGAGGGTTGTCCCAAAAAGTCGTAGACAGGGAACATAGTTTATTTTCTCTTTGCTAAATCAAATTTCTTTTCTTGTCATAGCAAAAAGTAACATTTTATGATCATGTATTTCAAGTTTCATGACGATACCACATTTAATAAGAAAACTATGAAAAAATAAAGAAACTATGTAAGTGTACATCGGCGCACGAAAGCAAGCGTAATTTACGTCTGTCATGACGTCATGATTTCTTTTTCTGCTTCAAATGTGGATATTAACATCCAAATGAATATTTTTTTATAGTGAAAAACCACTCTTGACTAAGGGACTTATTAAAATTCACTACTGTCCGTTTTCTTAAGCAGATTCAAATTTTAGTCAAAATTTAGTTGAAAGATCTCCTTACATTTTAGGCAGCAGAGAATACACCTTGTTTGACTGCGTTCATGGCCCAGAACGTTCCCAAATGTCTGCGTTTAACAAACAGTACTCTACTTCTTACATGCAAGAACTATTTTTTTTCGATATAGAGAAAAAACTATCTTTGAATCTCCTGCTATTTAAAAACACCTTCTCTATTAAAATCTAGTGTGTAATGTCATTTCTGTACTCTTTCCCCGTCTTTAATGAAGATAAAAGATACCAAAAACAATTTATTACATTTCCGTGCGCCAAGTACGCGTTCGACGACGTCATTTTCATCAATCTCAATTCCAACAAGACTTTGAAAATCATACCATTAGTCGTCTGTTTCTAATTCAATATATATGAAATTTTGACATATTATTAATATTTTTATTCTGGTTTTAGTGATTTAAATTTTAGTTCAATCTTTTACATAGTACTAAAGAAATAAAAGCAAATGTAATAGTTATATGCGTAAATTATTCCGAATTTTGGTCGTGCGCCGACAGACCATATCGGCCTTCATATAAATCGTCCCAATACAATTGATTTGAAGGATATATATTTATGAATTCACAATTTTAAAGAACATTGAATGTATTATGTCTTTGCAAAATTTGGTTGGTAATGGTTGCGTGTTAAAAAAGTTATTAGCATTGTCTACGACTTTTTGGGACAACCGTCGTATATCGTATACTTAAAACATTGCTTTTGATTTACCTGAGACAGTCCGATATTGGAGCAAAAGACAAAATTGTTAATACATGTAACTACTGAAACAATTCTTTCAATAATGCAAGCTTAAATGTAAAGTACTCAGTATTTAAGGATTTGGCTACACTGAAGAAGGTATTTGAAAGAATTAGATAAGGAGAGTGGGGACAAAATTTTTCTTCATTAAAACATTCACGGAGATTAAAGCAGTGAAACAAATTGTCATGTCAGACAATCTAGATAATGGTGAATTTGGAATGGAATGGAAAATGCCGATATGAAGAATATCAACAGAAAATTAAGCAGATGCTAAAGGTACACTAGTCCATTTCATTTTTTTATGTTAAGCATCTACATATACCTTTGTTTTTGATGTTCTATGACAGAAAAACTAACATAATCAATAATGTAGGAGTTTTGAGGGAAACGTTGAAAATTTTCAAATTTCTTTCAAAATTTTGTTGCGAATCTGTCAAATTAAGTATTAATTATCATATACTAGGTCTATTACCTTGATTTTGCATCTAGGGATTTTTCTTTCTATGAGAAAAATGAAATCAAATTGTTTGAATGCTGCTCTTTATAGTGGCTAAACTTAAAGTTTGTGTCTTACTATGAAGTTATTTTTGGGGCTTTGAAAGTATATGTGCTCTGGTGACCCCCAGTGTACCCACTCTTTTTCAAAAACATGCAGAGAAAGGGGTTGAAATACTTCTCCAATTTTAATAAGTTTATTAGAAGTTTTCCCGGTTTTTTGTGGTGTTTTTTTTTTATTTGCATTTTCTGGTCTACCACATGTTTTTCTTCCAGTTACAGTATATTCGGTGTAATTGAAAGTTTAATCTTTTTTAATTTTGCAATTCTGCAATGTGAGAAATTTAAATTGCTGTTTGTTAAATTATCACACCTTTTATTTCTTTTGTTCAGTAGCAGTCCAATTTTGAAGGATATCAGTAATGAGAGAGTCTGATATTACGATTAATATCAGACTGCTCACTAATATCGGACTGACACAGGTAAAATTTTAGACTGCAAGAACAAAGGAATGACATCACAGCAATGTTTTAAGATAAGAAACAGAGTAAAAACTTCGTTTGGGGAATATAATAAGGAGAAAAAACTATACTGGCGGACTTGATCTGTCTCAATGAAAAGTCTCAACACTTTTCACGGTTGATTAGTGGTATGCATGGTGTTTTACGCCAAGTTGGCTGTGCATTTACATGTGACCAATTTGGTTTTAACTTTCATTTACTGCAATTTCATTAAACAAGAAACCTATAGACCACATCCTTCACCTTAGCGCATTATCTGGCAACAAGAGGCCCATGGGCCACATCACTCACCTGAGTATATTGGCTAGAAAACGGCACACATCAGTTAATTATTGAAAGTAGGGCTTGAAATTTAAATTATTTGAGAATACTTCCATATCTATAACAATGGCTTCGATGCTCTTAAACAGATTTTTCCCTATATATTCCTTTGTAAAAAAAATTCATCCATATTGTGACCCCTCCCTATCCCTGGATATTCGGGAATTTCGGGACGCTTTAGATTAACACATCCTTGCACTTTCACAAATTTTAACTTTATTCTTAATACTTCAGAAAAGTAGCAATTTCGTATAAGTTTTGTTTAAGTTGCATATTTGAATGACAAACTATCTACTGAATGGATATACAACTAGCAATCTGCGCATACAAAATTCATGCCAAACAAGAGATGTTTATGAAACAGTTACCCCTCCCCCCTCCATGATTGGAATTTTTCTAAATCGAAGAGGCATAACACTGACAGCAATTGCTTCTTCTTACCTAAAAGAGAATTTGGTCTAGATATTGTTATGATGAATCTGTATATTGAATCTCATAATGAAATGAACGGAAACTGCAAATAATTGGAATTTTCATAAATCCAAGGGACATAACTCTGTCAAAGATCGTACCCAAACAAAACATGATAAATCTTTGTTACAAATTTCATTCAGTATGTGCAACCTCTGCGAAGAAAATGAACGGAAATTGTAAATAATTGGAAATTTTCTAAGTCCAAGAGGAATAATTCTGTCAAATATTGGTCGACAGTACCCCAATTAGAACTTGACCTGGGTGCTTGTATGATAAATATTTATACCAAATTATTTGTCAGTAAAAGCAACCTCTGTGAAGAAACAGAACGGAAACTGTTGGTGGATAGACCGACTAACAAATCAGCAAAGCATTATGCCTTCCCTTCTTCGATAGAGAGCATGAAAAAAAGAAGAAGAAAAGTTTTAAAATTCGCAGCACAGTTAAGGTTACAGTAAGGAGGCGGGCCTAATTTATACGGGAAATATTTACTATGACGTCACACAAAATAAGGTCTTCAAATTGCCACAAAATGAGATAATTTGCTATTTTAAACTGCTGCATAGCTCTAGACTACATAAAAACTTAATATTAAATTTAGTTTTGTCGTTTGTTAAATCTCACACAACAAAATACAAGAAAACATTGATGTACATGTAACCATCAATTGTCGCTCGGGAAAATTTTTTAAAGTAAATGGAAAGGAGTCTTGATCATCAAACAGCTTCGATTTGTGTGAAAAAGGCATGCGTCTAAATGATGGAGACAATAGTCGAGAAAATAGGCAGATGAAAGTAGAGCAAAAACTATACCCTTTTAAACCTTATCAATTTCTGAATAAATGTTGGCTGCATAAAATATAAATTGAAACCAGACATGCATCACCTATTTTCAAAAGTGTATTTCACTTTAAGAATATAAAACATGTACAAGTTGTACTATGTAAAATACGTTTTTATGCGAAAATTCAATGTTCTAAAAAAAGGGACCTGTCGTTTTTTCGATACTAAATGATAAGCAACTTTATATATTTAATATGAAAAACATACATATTTTTACAGATTCACTTTCTGGAAGTAGGGTAATGTGTATCTCTTAATTTATAAAGGGAAAGAACATTCCGATTAAAAATCTTTTTCATATTTAGAAAACCTTTAATTCTGAATAACTTCTCCCACCTCGGTCCCCATTTACCAACACTTAAACTTATATGTATAGAGCAGCCCGGTCCTCCGGGCTGCAATAAACGACTCATCGATCGCAATGTATGGCACGCCAAATTCACAAAAATGAGCTAAACCTAGTTTCACAATTGATAAACTAGGTTCATCGACTGTAAACTATAGTTTACAAACCGTAAACTATAGTTAACGATTCGTTAAGTATAGTTTTCATCTGTAAAACTATATTTAACGGTTGTTAACTAAGGTTTACGAATGCTAATCTAAGTTTATCTGTCTGTAATAAATGTTAACAATTGATTTTGTTGATAAACATAGATTCACGTCTATAAACTATAATTTACGATCGTTAACTATAGTTAAGAGTTGTAAACCATAGTTCACAAATCGTGAAACTGTATTTATCAGATAATTTATGTTTTGCGATCGCAAATGATTGTTTTTGGTGTTAAGTATAATTTATGGTTGTGAAACGTAGATTATCGCGTTAACTATAGTTTACAAATGTAAAATATAGATTAACGTTGTAAACTTTAGTTAATAGTCCGTTAACTATAGTTTACAACCGATAAACCCAGTTTATCGACTGTGAAACTATGATTAACTCATTTTTGTGAATTTGGCGTGCTAAACATAGTTTCACAATTGATAAACTAGGTTTATCGACTGTAAACTATAGTTTACAAATCGTGAACTATAGTTTACAATTCGTTAAGTATAGTTTTCATCTGTAAAACTATATTTAACGGTTATTAACTAAGGTTTACGAATGCTAATCTAAGTTTATCTGTTTGTAATAAAACGTTAACAATAGATTTTGTTGATAAACATAGATTCACGTCTGTAAACTATAATTTACGATCATTAACTATAGTTAAGAGTTGTAAACCATAGTTTACAATCGTGAAACTGTATTTATCAGATAATCTATGTTTTGCAATCGCAAATGATTGTTTTTTGTGTTAAGTATAGTTAACGGTTGTGAAACATAGATTTTCGTTGTTAACTATAGTTTACAGTCCGTAAACTATAGTTTACAACCGATAAACCTAGTTTATCGACTGTGAAACTATATGATTAGTTCATTTTTGTGAATTTGGCGTGCCATAGCAATGCACTTGTCAATGTGACGTCATTTCGCAAAAATGACGCAGTTTGTACACAATGATATGTTGATCAAGTCACATTTTGTACAATGAAAAATATCTTTTGTTCTCAAATAAATTATTATTTGCATTTATGAAGAAGGTCGTTAACCTAATTGGATGCGATGTCTACATTGTATTTTTTACTATTTTATTTACATGCTGTCCGTATATTCTCCAGATAAGTGATACTGTCGCGTATTTGTATGTAGATTTATTATAGAAGTAAAAGAAGGGCCATAATAAATCGATGTATCTTGCCAAGTTTTTACACATGAACTCAAGAAGCATTAAGGTATTTGTAAAGCGCTGCAGAAGGCAAAGGGAAGGATACGTTTGAAAAAGATGTAAACACGCAGATGGCTGAAGAGGAATGGAAGGATACTTCTGAAAAAGATGTTAACACACAGATGGCAGTAGAGGAAGGGAAGGATACTTCTGAGAAAGATGGTAACACGCAGATAGCAGTAGAGGAAGGAAAGGGTACTTCTGAGAAAGATGTTTATACGCAGATGGCAGAAGAGGAAGGGAAGGATTCTTCTGAGAAAGATGTTAACACACAGATGGCAGTAGAGGAAAGGAAGGATACTTCTGTGAAAGATGATAACACGGAGATGGCAGAAGAGGAAGGGAAGGAAACCCTAGGAAAATATATTAATATACAGATGGAAGTGGAGAACGGAGATGCTTACCCTGAGAAAGGAATTAACAGGGGGACTTCAAAGGAGAAAGAGAAGGATGAGCAAGAGAAAGAAAGAATGAATGCAGTAAGGGAAGAGACAAATTTTTATTTCGATGATGACAATATAATCCAAGGCAGACGACCTGTCTGGTACAGATTCCTCTGTGGATCATCCTGTTTACCCGTGAGTACCTTTTTCGCTATATAAAACATGTGATTTGATGTGGTGCCTTTGATTTATAAAATATATACTTGTAGTTTAATTTTTAAACACATTTTTTTCCGAAGAAGAAAATTCAGCAGAAAAACAAAAAGAATAAATCAGAGAGAACTGGCCTTCTGGAGAGAATGAGGGTTTTTTTTTTTAAAGAATTAATTTTTGACAAATTATAACCAAAGGCAGAATTATTTATTTTTAAAAATGAACTTTGTTAATTTGAAGTGTTGTATTTGTTTGCCTATTTTAAGTATTTTAACATCTGTGTTAATTTAATTTTTATTCATTATTATAAAGTTATTTCATTAATATTTCTTTTACGTTTTTTATAACGACAATAACTTATTGCTTTATCCGATATTCTTCTTATACCATCTTCATATTCTTCATATACTAATGTGCTTAATAAAGAATAAAAAAATGAACATATTTTTCTTTTTTAGTGGATATCTCTTAGTTCTTAGTTCAAATTGACTAATTAATTATACTTAAGGGCGTTCGATCCTGAGCTGTTGAGGGGATTTTTGGTCCTGTCCTGTATTTATAAAATTCTGCATCATTTAAAAATTCTAACATTAAATCTGAATTCTACAATGCAAATTGAACTATATTCAATGAAAAAACCGCGATTAAAGTCCATTCAAGAACAATTAAGCTAGGGACTACATTTTTTGGCGGAAATTTTTTTTAGAAGAAAATGATCAGTTTTTTCTTTTGAACTATAACAGTACTGTTAATTTAAGATTCTTATTTTTCCCATGCTGGTTGCACACAAAGCTGTTTTTTGCAGTGAAATGTGTTATGCTGGTTCTGAAATATCTATTAAATTATTTTTTATGAATTCTTTCAGAGAAGTGTGACAAATATAGTCAATATATTTTGAAAATCCTTGAAAGAAATGAGCCAACTTTAACGTAAAATTGACACTTTTTTAAAGTAATATCTGAAAATTCACATCATATACCCCCAACTCTTGATGTAATTTCTAAATATTTAAGATAACTTTGACTTATTTGCTTAAATTCAGAAAAAGTTTAAGACTTTAAAAATATTTTCTTGCTTATTAAAATTTTAACTTACCTGGAAAAAACATGACAAGCCATGAAAAGGGATAGGGAATTGTTCAAACTTAAAATTCTATTTCGTGCAGGGTAGGGTGGGTTGGGTTAGACCCCAACTTCCGTAAGTAACGAATTTATTCATAAACTACTACATTACTCGTACTAGTAACTGACTATGCTGCAGCAAAAGTGGGGGACAACCGGTCTTTCAATGAACATTTTCAAAAGTAATGTTTGAAAAAAGGGGGTCCAGCCCTCACAACCCTGATTCTATAAGTGTATGTACCCGACACGTATGTACAGTTTATTCGTATAATAATTATAAGATTTGGGAGAACAGGCATAGGAAAAGTACAACTTAGGACAACACTAGACGAAAAAAAGGAAGCAAAAAGACAGAAAACGTTAACAATTTGCAACTGAGAATTAAAAGCCATTTTTAAAATGTTGTTCAACAGACCTAACCACCCCTACTAATGTTATTGTCCCCTGCTTTCGTGAAAGCGAGGGAACATTAAAACTCACGAATTCGTCTGTCCTTCTGTCACAAAAAACTTCAATCTTGGTCATATCTTTTGAATGAGAATAGATAAGACTTTAATATTAAAAATGTGTATTACCTGTGACAAGACCTTTCTATATATGCACTATGATTTTGACCTTGAAGTTTGACCAACTTTTCAAAAATTTTAACATTACTAAATTGGCCATAACTTTTGAATAAAAAGAGATAGGACTTACATATTAAAAATGTTTACGACCTGTGACATGCACCCATTCTCAATATAAGGGCACAAATGCCTCTCTGATTTTTTAATAAAAATGAAGTTCAAGATAACAATTTTTCTATCAATTACCTTTGAAAGAAAGTATCTGAAGATTTTGTTTCCAGATTTTTTTTCATCAAATTTTAATACATGGAATAATGACAAGACGGTAAAGTAGAGGGTGATTTTATTCAGAAATGTAGCTTGAAATGTACGTTACTCTTTCTTCAATGTCCAAAAAGATATGTAAAAAAAAAATGTAGTCATTAAAATCACAATTGGAATATCTCATCTTAACACCAGCACATTCTACCAACTCTGTCAGCAACATATTTTCTCGGCATACGAACGTGCGTTTGATTTTTCTTTTCAAAAAACAAAGGTTACTTTTTGATCCAGATGTATAAAAACATTTTTTAAATATATGCTTTAAATTCTTCTCTCTGTTTTGTTTAGAGCGATCAGTTTGGAATCTTGTCATTTTCTATAGATACTGGAACTTAACATGTACATGTAGTAAAATTCTATTTTGTAGTTACTGTCTTTTTTAACATATATCCATTCCGATTTAGAAAACTACGTAAATATAACGTACATTTCAAGACATATTTCTGTTTAATAAAAAGCTTAAAATTCAACTTAAAATTCATCGTTTTGTTTCAGTTTATTCCAAAAAAGATTCTCTATGTAATCACATTGTGTTATATGTCACAATCACCACTATAAAGACACGATTGCCTCAGAATATGAGCAGGTAACGTACATTTCAAGCTTGTAATATGTTAATTAGTAATAAGAAAATTTTGCAAAAAAGCAATTATTGACATAAAAATCATTTCAATGACGCGTTTTAACGCAGTAATATAAGAAATCATAATGTAACAAACGAGGTTATTTGTCATCAACTACATGAATGTCACGTCACTTCGGTAACGTTCATTTCACATATTATTGGGGAGTCCCCTCCACCTCAGTTCATTACCATTCTTTGGTGCTGTTTCGCTGAAATTGACACCGGTCGTAGCCTAGTTACTTCTACCAGTGTGCAAGGGTACAGACAAAAAAAAATAAGAGTCAGACGTATTTTGCTATGATCTAACAAATGCTCGTGTTTGGCCATTGAAACTTAACATAAATCTATTCCGAATATATCCATCGACAGTCTTGTTAACAATTTCATTTAGTATGTTGCAACATCGTTTGTCAAAACACAAATATACGTGCTTTTCAGCAGATCTGGAAAAATGTAACCCAAAATGCAATGATTCAAACAAAACTGAGTATTGTGTGCCTTTCAGTATTTGAAATGTACATGACCGTCTTGTGTTCTGGGTTTATTTGTTTTGTTTCTTTTTCTTTTTTTTTTTTGTTTTGTTTTTTTTTTTTTTACCAATTATAAGCCTATGCATACCTTGTTTTAAATTATCAACAACAATTAAATTAATATTGACGAAAAGTCGCATATTAAAAGTAAACAAACTGCAAAAAGGTTGCCAAAGATGAATTTAAGACACTTAGAAATAAATTTTCTAGCATGTGGTAACAGTCTACCACATTTACGAGGATTGGGGGTGCATTTAGATGGATTTATGTGGTCAGTTGTCAAATGGATTGTAACGATAATTTTGTTTCGCTCGTGTAAACGCAATTCATTGACTAAATTAAAAAAAATGTCAGTTAGAAATACACAAAATGTACGTTACCATACGTAACGTACATTTCAAATATAAAAATCAATTCTCTTCCACAAACGTACGTTAGACACGCAATATATTGATACTATTTGAACTTGCATATCATAAGAAATGCATCATACAGGTTTCGTATTCAGAAATATATATCAGGTATCAAAATTATATTACATATAATTGACCTTAATATATTTTTTTCCTCAGCAGAAACGTTTCTTTTCAATAATTTTGGGATTTAGCCGACCTCCAACTTTTGAAACTTTCCTTTGTGTACACATTTGAGTGTGTGAAAGTATGAGAATACATGAAAATTCGTGCGAAATTCACTCAATTCGAATTTCATGGTAACGTACATTTCAGTCACGTACATTTCAAATGATCACTTTTCATGTAAAAAATGATTTTTAATTGTGTTAAGCAAAACGTCTTTGCCAGTTTACAGGATACAAGGGGTTGCTTATTCAGAGTCGTCTCATATTTTCTACTTAATATATATTCTTAATGGAAGAATATAGGTAACGTACATTTCTTTCTTATCTCTACGATTGAAAATGTCTTTCATTCCGTAAACATATTTATAAAAGTTGTTCAGATTGTTCAATTTCATGTTACATTATCTAAGTAGGAGTAATTAATCCTTTGAAATTTCAAATTTAGCCCATCAATAAATAAAGGAGAACAAAACTATGAGGTGTATAATCTTTGTGTTTGCTTGTAATGTGGTTGAAATAGAATTAAGCGACAGGGACATTGCACAATAAAAAATATTTATTATCACAAAGAAAATGTATTTATTGTTATGAAAAGAAATATATATGATACAAGGTTTAACTTATCAGAAAATTTTTACTTGAGAATCAAAACTATAAATTACACAGAGGGGATTCAGCATAATATTTGCCTCGGCGACAGTAACGTACATTTCAAATAGGCTACTATATTTGAATTTGGAACTCCTTAAATACCCTTTCAGATCGATAATTATATGAATTCTTATTCATTGTTATATGGCTATTTATAATGTTAATATAAAAATTACATCAGTGGTATTTCTTCTAAATGAAAATGAGGCGACATTATTTGAGCCCTTATATTGAGAATGGGTGATGACCTTCCTAAATACACAATGAAGATTTACTCCGTGACTTATAACCTTAACGTTTGACTTACTAATTTTATTTCTTCCTTATAACTTTTATTGAGAAGAGATAAAGTTTTCAGATTTTACGTGTGCATTACCTGTGACAAAATTTCCGAGCATGCCAAGCTTTTTAACCCTTGGCCTTTACCTTCATGTTTGATCTAATTTTTAAAAAAAATCAACTTTGTTGATAACCGTTGAATGACATGATATGATGTTCATATTTGTCACAATATTTCATGACATCTCACCCACAAAGGCACCGAAAGCGGGGGACCACAATTCTTTGATAAGCTTGTTTTCAACACAGGGCTTTCGATCGCTTAAAACCGACCTTTAAAAAATGGGATGGCTAAAAAGATATTTATTATAATTTTTGTACACCTCAAATTCTTTTGTAAGCGATCTAAAGACCAGTGAATTTCACTAATGATAATTAACACAGTGTATAATTTATTTATATACTAATTAATAACTAAATCATGTAATAAATACTAAACAGATCCGTTTAAATAAGTTCAAATTCAATACAATTTTGACGGATATATACATGTACTGAGTATACTTCTTATAAACCTGGAGAATTGACCGAATGAGACGTTAACTCCTAACGGTCAATTTAATCAGAGGAAGAAAAGGTAAATATTTTGGGTTTTTTTTATTTTTGACCAAATTAGGTTTTTTTTTTTATTGTTTTGGTTTTTTTGCGTGGACCCTGAGGTCCACGCAGTAGATATATAAGCGAGGTTAAACCGGATGCCATGGGCAAACGACAGGCTACGCATGCGCGAGAATGCTCGAGAATTCGCACCTTAGGTAACTTGCCCGTAGAATAATTCGCCCGATTCTAATTAGAATATGCCATTCATTGGCAAATCGCGCTTTTAAATCCGCATATCGCATTTACATTTTCAATGGCGGATCCGGATTTCTCTTATACATATACTTTTATATACAACAAAACATTGATTCTATGGTACAAGCATTCTAAAAAGTAGGAAGAACTTGAAGATACATGTAACTTAACTTGAATGAAAAACGTCATTCAACGCTTTCAAAAGATAGAACAAGTTTTCACCGGCATTAGTTTTGTTCATTATATAAGGCCAGCAAAATAATTTTATTAATATTTCAGCAATCCAAATACCGTTTGATAGAGGTCTGTAGCAACGGTTTTAATGTGTTTGTGTGTGCGAGGGGGGGGGGGCTCCGACAAAAAAAATCTGTGTACCGCTGTGCTACACGTGAACCATCATATCTATTTTTCCCATGATAGATTTCTTCCGTATAAATCCAGAACAAGTGTTAAGTCCAAACCATTTTGGGTTACATATATCAGAATAGCCCGATTTTTTTACCTCACAAAACTAAACGCTATAATCGGAGATAAAAATTTAACAATTTTGCTTCGAGACTACACTCAGTCATAGAAAATGTGAACAACCCTACATGAATATTCACT
>NW_026921039.1:0-17998 GCF_032062105.1 Saccostrea cuccullata
AAGTTTAAAGGACGGACAGCACGGACAACGGGTGATCGAAAAATTCGCTTGAGTTTTCAGCTGTTGAGCTAAAACGTTATTGTGTTCTACTTTTTTTTTTGCTTGTGGAGATTAAGATATACAGTCTATGTCAGGAGCAATTTTTTTCTAGATCAACAAAAAGCGTTCGATAGAATTGAATGGGGTTGGGTAGAAGTAACATTAAAAAGATTTAACTTTGGTAAAAAAATATTGCGATTGGATAAAAATGCTTCTTATTAAATCAAAAACATGCATTAAAACTAATGGATTTGTATCTAAATACTTTCCAATCTCAAGATCGGCAAGACAAGGTTGCCCAAGCTCCATTGCTATTATCGTTTTACAAACAGCGTGACAGTTTTTTATAGGGCGTGCTAAACTTTTGTATGCGATTTTCATTTTACTATCGATTGGATGTTTGATTTCAATGGAATCAAAAATATTTTGCATAAGAAACATAAACTCAACAATACCACTGACAATACTGACCAATCGTATTGAATCACATGTTCACTAGCATGCAGTAAACAACAGTAACACGTGGACGGACAAAGCAAGTTTTTTGATAGCTACAAAGTACAACAGTAGCAGAGACCCTTAAATTCCTTTTTGAATTTTCTTATACGTATATAAAACCATATATCCGGTCAAATCATAACAAATATAATACATGTTTTTTTTAGGACAGATAACGGGCTTTGAATGACCACGTGTTGCTGGTGATAAAATGCCGCACTTATGAACAATCATTAAATGTGATTGGCCATTATTCTCAGGACATTGTTGTATTCTGAGATTCATATGCAAATTATTATGATTCCATTGAAATAAAGCATCCAATCGATGAGTTATATTATAATCAGCCGAAAATTTTACCCCCCCATAAGCAAACTGTCACCTTTTAAAAATGATAATATATGTTCTTAAAATAAGCCTAGGGCCTGTGCTATTAGAAAAAATCCCAATAAAGGGTATTTTAATTCCTAATAAAGTAAAAAAATAATTTGCAGACGATACACAGATTTAATAAGGACGAAGAATCTATAAAAATTTCCTTAATGTGTTAGAAATGTATGAAAAAGCCTCTGGGGAAAAATCAATTTCTCGAAAAACAAAGGGCCTGTTTATAGGCAAATAAAAAGGTAAAACCCCAAAAATTTTAAAAAAGATACATATAAAAACAAATAAAAATTTTGGGGGGTAATTCATGGATATGGTTTTGATACTAATCAATATGGTTGGAAAAAAAAAAGAACAGCTTGCATGTCTGGAAAACTGGGAACCTTACATTAAAAGGGGAAAATTTTATAATAAAATTTAATAATTCCAATTATTGGCTATGAAATCGAAATGAGGGGAATACCTGATATATATGCAAAACAAATAAATGACATTGTCTGGTCTTTTTTTTGGGATAATAAATTAAATAAAATTGATAGAAACGTGTGCTGCTTAAGCAGGAACGAAGGAGGAATGAACATGATAAATATATTTAATTTTATTAAAAGTAAACAAATGAAAACAAATTATAAAATCATGGATTCAAGGTTAGAAACATGGAATGCTATTGGTAAAAACTGGTTACAGAGTAAAGATATGCATTAAGTCAAGAATATTTCTTATGCACTTGTTCAGATTTATCTCCAATTTCCTTAAATAACATGTCTAGTTTTTATAAAAAAGCACTCATCGCATACAGCGAACTTCAGTCAAAATTTGAGCCAAAAGAGAGGAAATACTTAACCTCTCACTCTTTGGTAATAAATTTATACACTTCCAAGGGAAAACCCTATATGTGGAATCATTTATTAAAAGTGGTTTATTAAAAATTAAAACATTTGGAATGATGGGAAAATTGTTTTAAATATAACGACACCATTTTTAATAAATTAGTAGACAAAAGAAGTTGGATATTTGAATATAGTAAAATAAAATCAGCCATTCCTAAACTGTTTTATCCAATCTAAAAAGAAACAGCTCAGTATCAAATAAAACAAAACTCCCTTATAAATTGAATAATAATTTACTCATAAAAAGAGATACTAATAAAGGGGAAACCTTTGAAGATATCAAGTTAAAGAACATAGAAAAAAAAAATTAAACAAGACAATAATTCCAAAATGTCAAGAAAAAGGGGAAAAATTTTATAAAAAACATACAGTGGAACTTAGTTTGGGACAGTATTTCAAAAATGAAAGTTAAAAAAAAAATTTCAAAATTCCAATGGAAATGGTGCATAATATATTGTATATGAAGATAAATTATGAAAAATCGGACTCTCCAGTTGTTTATGCAACCTATGTAAAAATCATAAAGAAAATCAACAACACCTCTTTTTCCATTGCACAAAAGTGAAAACAACACTCAAATTACTAGAAGATATAATTGAAAATGTGCTGCAACTAAATGGAATTTACAAATTGACCAACAAAAAAAACTTAGGCTACTTGAAAAACCCGCAAACCCAAAGAAACGTTGTTAACATTTTAATATGTATTTATAAATGGGTCATATGGAAAACAAGAAATAAAATTAAATATGAGAATTTAAAAATAACTGACTTAGTATTAAAAATGCATTCAAAAATAAAATAAATCGAATTTTTCACTATTACAATCACATGATTTGACAAATTTCAAGAGAAAATAAATCATGTATTTCAAAATTCCTTGTGATTCTAATACTAGTTATAGTATTGGTAGTATATGCTCCCTGAAAATTAAATTACTCAGTATACATGTATTCACATTTTAAATCCACTATAAGACACACTAGTTTTTTGCTATGTTATTTTTCATGTAACTGGAAACTTTATGTTGAAATATGATTCAAACTATTTTGGAGGAAAAAATATTCAGGTCTTTTAAAATTCATTCATTCTGATGTGTTTTTTATAATCTAATTTTATTATCACAAAACTCTGCGTATTGATCCTGTTTTTAAGATGTAAAACATAAAAAGACAAGCATTTTAGGGGACCGGGCCCCAAATACTAGTTACAGTGAGATTGATATAGATTTTTCTTTTTTTTTTTTTTTACACAATCTCCACTGCAACAAGGATCATGTTTCTATTTTGATCAACAAATACTAGAGAATACTGGAAAATTTTAAATGGTTAATGCGTTAAATAAATGTGCTGTAGATATTAATGCTATGTTTGATTTTCTGAAGGGCATCAATGAAGGTCATGACAATGACATGAAGATGTTAAAATTTAATTTTCCAACAGATAGCCGTGTATGTGATGATTTTTTGAATTTTGAGATTAGTGAGGAAGAAATTTTATGTGCAGTTAAAAGATTAAAAAATAATAAGACCGCAGGCTATGACCAGTTGCTAAACGAACATATTTCATCAACAATAGCTACGTTTTTGCCTGTATATAAAAAAATGTTTAACTTGATTTTTGATAGTGGAATAATTCCAACAATGGCTCACGGGTATTGTCAAACCATTTTTAAAAATAAAGGTCCCCAACAAATCCAGAAAATTATCGTCCAATTTTTTAAGTTGTCTTGGTAAGCTTTTTACCTCCATTTTATGTAAACGTTGGAATGTTATGTGATGCTTAAATCTTATAAGCGAAAGCCAAACTGGCTTTCAAAAGGTTATTCTCCCTTTGGATAATATACTTAGTTTACATTTTTTTCAAACATGGTGATGTCTCTCAAAAAGAAATTTTTTTTTTTTTTGACTTCAAACAGGCATTCGACACAGTGTGGAGAAATGGGTTTGGTACAAACTTTTGAATAATGGCATTACCGGAAAATGTTTTACTTTTATAAAAAATATGTATAATGGTGTAAAGTCTCTTGTGACTATGAATGGCTTTATCTGAATTTTATAATTGTAACATTGGTGTCCCCAAGGGGTTTTCACCTCTCCTGTTTTCTATGTATATTAATGATCTAGAAGAGTTTTTCCCGCAAAAATGTACATGGGCTATTTTTAATAATGTAAGCAGTTCAAACTCTGTAGAAAATGAAATTTTAGTATTTTAAATTATTTATTTTGTTCTATGCTGACGATACAGTTATAATGTCTGAGTTCAGAGGGTTTACAACATGCTCTAAATGAGTTTTATTCATATTTGTACAATGGAAACTGACTGTCAATGTAGACAAAACAAAAATTATGATTTTTTCGAAAGGTCCATCTGTTAAGAATGTATTTTTTTCAATAATTCTGTTATTGAAATTGTGAACGAATTTAAATACCTGGTATACTGTTTTCTCGATCAGGTTCATTCTGTAAAACTAAAAAACATTTAGTGAGCAATCTCAAAAAGCCATGTATGGAATTATACGAAAAATTCGACAATTTAATTTACCGTAGTTCCAGCTTGATTTGTTCGATAAAGTTGTCACTCCAGTACTTTTGTATGGATGTGAGATATGGGGTTTTGAAACATTGATATAATTGAACGTGTTCATCTTTAAAATTTTTTAAACATATTTTTAATCTAAAAAATAGTACTCCTAGTTATATGGTTTATGGCGAAACGGGTCGCTTCCCATTGTATATAACAGTGTATTAGAGAATTATATCCTATTGGGCAAAATTATTTGTAATCCCTGAAAAAAAGATTGTTTATGTTACATATAGACATTTATTTGAACAGTTAGTACAGGAAGTCATAAGAATCCTTGGATTTTTGTTTAAGAATTCTTGATAGTTGTGGCTTCTCAAATGTGTGGAATGAACAGACCTTTATAAATATTAAATGGATAAAGGCTATAGTTGATCAACGTATTAAAGATCAGTAAATACAGAAGTGGCAAAGTAATATGCGCGATTCATCTAAAGGTTTTTTTTAGTATCTTCAAAACAGAATTTGGATTTGAAAAATATTTTGCCTTACTACCAAAAAAATTTAGAACAATATTAATTAAACTAAGAACAACAAATCATCGTCTTCCAGTTGAGACTGGGAGATGGTTTGGGTTCCCAAAAATGATAGACAATGTAATCTTTGTAATAATGGACAAATAGCTGATGAGTATCACTACATTTTAGAATGCAAATATTTTTCCAATGTAAAAAAATATCTTCCCCTAAATATTGTAATAGACCAAATTTTTTCAAATTATCAGAATTGTTGTCATCTGCTGACTCCAAACTATTGATTAAACTATGCTGTTACATAAATAGAGTATATGAAAGTTTTCCATTTATCTTTGTTACTTTATATGAATTTTCCGCCATTTCACGTGTATCTTGTATATATATTTTGTTTCTATTGTATGTTGAACCTCATGTACCATTGATCTGCTTTGAGTGAATAAATTGAACTTGAATTGAACTATTGGTGTTAAAAAATATTTTTTTTATATATAAAAATGGTAAAAATTTCCTTTGAGATATTTATGTTTATGTATGGAAATGAACGTAATAATTATATATTAGTATAATGTGAAAAATTCTGTGTTCAAATATTGGAAATATATTATATAATATTATATGATCCAGGGAGCTTCTGGCATCCCTGGTGAATATTTCCAGAGGGCTTCTGCTGAAGTTTTGCCTCACTGTTATGTACATTATTGAATAAATGATTTGGAAAAAAAAAAGATATACGTCTATGTAATGATAGTTTATTATTATTATTATTTTTTTTTTTTGGGTTTTAATTTTGTTTTTCCCTACTTATTTAAAATATATTTACATGTTTTCATTGTTATTTAATGCATACATGTATTGTTTATTTTCCTGGGTTTTTTTACTTTTTTTTTGGGGGGTTTTTTGTTAATTTTTTTTTTTTGGGTTTTTTTTGTTTTGTGTGTTTGCTTGTTTTGGGTTTGTTTATATTTATTTTCAATTTTATTGTGTTATAGCCTGTTTAATTTTCTGTTTTTTTTTTTTTTTTTTGCTTTTTATCTTGTTTTGTTTGTTTTTTTTTGATATGTGAAGCGTAAGAGATGTATAACACTGAGGATTTAAAATAAAAATTGCTGACATTGCTGCATGCATAAAAAAATAATTGTTATATACCAAACATCTAAAAACCAAATCCAATTATATAATATATCTAAATTCCTACCCCTTCATTGGGATTGTTAGATTGAATATTCTAATACCAAATCCCATAATTAAAAAAAAAGATTTTTATGATTATAAAACTAGTTCAAACATTTCTCAAATACCATGATTCAACTATAAATTGATTTATAACGTCATCTGAGACTAATAATTTTATGAAATTTAAATTCTAATTAAAAAAAATTTTAGTTTAATGGAAGGGCCCACCTAATATTTTAAATTTTTTCCTGAGACTTAATATAAAAAACGAATTATGTAATGAAAAACCTACTTTTTTCTGTTAAAATTTTAAAAAAAATTAGAAACTACGGTTTCGGGGTCCTTTTTTTTTTTCAGAAAATATTCGTACATCATGTTCGTTGTTAATTGTGAGAGAAGAATCAAGGTCGTAATTGAATTTTAATTAAAAAGTTCATGGTAAAAAAACTACTAGTATGCCGAAAATAAACTTTTTAAATTTTTCTGGATTGAATATGGAATGCTATTTTAAAATAAATTAATGTCACCCCCTCATATCAATTCTTCAATTAGTTTTCAATTCGTACATATTTGTGAATCCATTTTAGTTCACAGTTAATTCATTTGGTGGCATTGAATACTGGTATGCAGTAATTGATTAAATTTGTGTAACTATCGTTATCCTTATGTCAGCAGAATTAAGAAAAAATACAATTTTAGAGTTTCATTTGGATATGAAATTAAGTTGGTCATGTGATCAAATCCTGTGACGCCCGAAGTCTAATGTTTTTGTGAAACACTGGACCTCGTGCCCCTGTATTGCAGCTTATGGCGAGGGTTGAATTTTCTCAAATACATGACAAACTCGAAGGATCAAGGTCAAAAGGTTTAAGTTTTTAAAAAGTGGGGCAAACTTTAAACAAGGTCAAAAATAAAAATATTTAAACCTACTGAAAGGTCTTATCACAATAAGAACACAAGTAATGGATGAAAGCCCTAGCTCCAACTGTTCAAAAGTTATAACCAAGGTTAAAGCGTGGCACATGTACTTTTTTTGGAAAAGAGAGTCAAACTCCAAGGTCAAGAGGTCAAATTTAGTGGAACCCAAAGAAAGGTCTTTTCACAAGAAATATATAATGCACATCTGAAATATGAAAATCATAGCTCCACTCACTCGAAAGTTATGCGCAAGGTTAACGATTTTGCACACAGACAGAAAGACAGACGGACGAACAGAAAAAAACTACATACCCGCCGAAACTTCGTTTTCAGGGGCATAAAAATGATATGATTTTCCATAAGCAAGAAGTCTGATCATGTGACTACGTGTAACTGCACGTCGTTGAAAATTGAATGTCAATTTAATTTGTATTGACATACATGTACTAGTATAAGGAAAGACATTGGCAAATGTAATTATTAAATAGTACATGCAATAAAAATAAATGTATTTCATTATCAACGAGAGCAACGTCATCCACGATTATGTGTACATATCATAGGCGTCGGAAGCAATTTGAAGGGGGGGGGGGGGCTAAACCAACAAAAAAGGTAACCCCCATTTTCAATGCCTATATAATGTCTATCTGTGCAAGGGGGGGGGGGCTGGAAAAGCCCCCCCCCCCCCTTCGACCCTATGCATACTGTACATCTATACCTAATAAAATGAATACTACGGTGGAATATTTCTGCCCCCAACATGCAAGATAATTATGTCTACATGCAAGTTAATAATGTCTACATGCAAGATAATTATGTCTACATGCAAGAGAATTTTGTCTACATGCAAGTTACAACTGCTTTAAGAGAATCTGATTTTAATATGGGTAAAATCTTATACTGAAGCCCGTATCTGACATCGTAGATTTATGCAAGATGCAACATAATTATATAGTGTCAGACGCGCTTCTCATAACCTGACCACTGTACGTTGTTCTTGGTAAAGCTCAACGAATAAATGAAATAGAACTTATTTTTTATTTTTATAGTCACCATTTAAGGTATATAAACGTTCTCTTCCTATTGCCTACTCATTAGATGGTTTCGAAAAGAAAAACTATGCTTAATAAAATTCCTTTTTTGTAATTATTGGACTACTCCGGTACCTTTTTAACATATAAACGGCAATGTTTTAAAAGTATGATGTATGCTTAAATTATGTTTTCCTATGCTCTATATTATCTGGCTGTGATCAGCAAAATATTTACCGGTATTACATAGACATTGAGACCTGGGGGAAGTTTAGTACCTCCCACTTTAGAAAGATAGACGTAATATAGGCATTGGAAATTGGGCTTAGTCCCAAAAGGTTTTTCTTTTGTTGTTCTAGCCCCCTATTTTCAGTTAGCCCCTCACTTAAATTTTACTCTGCCTCCGACGCCTTTATGCATTATATAAATGTAACGGAATACACCCCTCCCTTTTAAGCAAGATATTCATGGTAACGTGGATAATATTTATTTTGAAATGCGACTTGTTTATATGTTATAGACTACAGACATTATACTACACAGTAAAGTTAACATACTGTATATTTGCAGATGGTCATGAATTTTGTTTCGACGACCGGTAACTTCCTGTTTCCTCAGATTGGCCTATATCTAGACATTATACAATTCCTTATCATCATTTCGTCATAATAACACGGACATTTATCGCCATTACGATGCCTCCAAAAACTTTCGTTTTATTTCTTTTACTAGTAACATGTATGGAACATATTCAAGGTAAACAGGAGTTTGGTTTGATCTTCTTCATTATCCCTTTAAGAAAGCTTCATATTTCTATCGTACCATCTTGGATACATAGCCAAGGGATACATGCCACAAGTGAAGATTCTATTGATGTGCCCCTGATTTATTTTAAGAAATCTATTAAAAGGCATCTTCATTTTTTACCCAACCATTTTTATCTCCATCGATAAACACACTCAGTTAAAACACAAAATACGTCAAAATAATATCAATGGCAAATCAGAGAGTAATTTATCTGTTTATAACCATTGACGATATCAAGTCTCTATAAATGTTCAAAGGAAAAGAACTATTATAGCTCACTATCAAAACAGTGATAATTAAATCAGTACTAGTAACTCAGTATTACTAATGAACATATCAATAATCATTTAGTATCTATTTTAATCTTGATTAATTAACATCTACATACTGTATTTTAATATTTATTAATTAAAAGCCTGTAGGAATGGACATATCAGTAATCGTTCAGTATTTATATTAACAGCTTGTAGGGACGGGTGGGTACAGCATCAAGATAAATGTTACATGTTCAGCATGTTAGCTGAACCATGGCCAGCAGCCTCGGTGAGTATCAACAATCTCAGGCGAGTGTGACCGATCGGCAGGGGATGCTCACTCCTCCGTGGCACCTAATCCCACCTGTAATGTTTCGGGGGTCCATGTTTGTTTTTTCTATGGACCTTTGGTCTTGAATACTGTTCGTTAACCCCATTTACATTGGAAACAGGTTGATGTAGAATGGTTTGTTAGTCATATAAATCTTTTAAGTAATTTCATGTTTGGAACACAGGTGTTTGAGGACAGGACAATCCCACCCACCCCCACCCCCAATATAGATCCCCGATTCAGTTAGACTTTTTTCACATAAATTATATATGGATGGCACATTTGTGATATAATCTATCCTATCAATTCAGAAAGTTTGCTTAAACTAACATTTTATAAAAATTTCTACCCCACTCTAGATTTTAAAAAACGTCTGTTTTATGTAATTTTTCGATTTGTTGGTATAGATCTTATCACAAATATGTCAATGAAAGATAATTTATGAGAAAAAGTTGAGACTATGGGTGTATATGAAGGGGGGAGGGGGTCCTGTCCTTAAGGCACCTGTGGTTTGGAACTTTTTTCATTTTTAACTATTTTATCTTGTTTCCTCATCACTGTTTTAATAGATCAAAGTGAATGATTTAAATAAAAAGCATTCGTAATAATAGAGCGAAATTGAACGATATGCCGAAGATTTTCCTTTATACAAGTTTTAAAATCATACAAGTATATATGTGGAGTATATATATTTGACAGAGTATATGCCAAGCCTACCACACATATTTAGCAGAGCCAAAGACCATGTCTGAGATGAACTTTATCTCTGGATTTGCTGAACATTTAGGTGAGTTAATTTGTAACAATAAAAATTTCAATGTTAGTTATGTATGAATCATGAATAAAATTTTTAATGCACTAATTTTATTAAACTTCTTTCAAATAGGGGGAAACTCTGAAGAGTGTTTTTTATAGTGTTCATAGTCTGCAGTTACTCGTATATCAAAAATTAATGTTAATATACTGCATGACATACAAATGAAACTTTCAGATTATCTCCGACAAGTAGGGCTATAAACAAACACTTTAATATTACAGGGAAGGACTATGGCTAGGTATTTCGGATATTATAAATGAAAATCACTGGGTTTATTCCTCTAATATGGACGATATTTCTATAAATAACTGGGGGAAAAACGAACCCAATGGTCACACTGGTGAGAATTCGTTGGCGGTAGCGGGCTTACATTATAAATGGGAAGACTACCCCTGTGATACAGTAAAACCATTCGTGTGTGAAATGCCTCTAGGGTGAGTACTGTTTTTATCTTGACGTAATTTGGAAAGGAACTTGTATATAAAATAGAAATGAGATGGGAGACAGAGGAGGGTTCCTGTGGAATCATTATTTTTTCATAGAGGACCAATGTGTGGATCATCCTAACCCACGAATACGTGTCAGATCAGTTTATCGTATACAGGGATATTTTCGTCCCTTTTTTTATTCCCCCATGTGCATTTTCAAACAATTTTGTCCCGTTTTTAAATTCGCTTATTCACAGTTCTGTTAAAAAAATATCCGTTTTCTTTAAATTCGTTCCGTTTTAAAATCGTCCACCCGAATTTTGGCAAATGGGGCAAATAAAAGGGGAAAAAAATTTTCCCCTGTTTGCAATATTTCATCTTCTGTATAAACGGGTGATTAGTGCAAACATTACGCTCATCGAACCATTAAAATTTTGGTTGCCTACAAACATCCACCCTCATGAATTTAAAAAAAAAGAATTAAAATGATCCCTTCCATAAATAAAAGCGACGGTTCTTCTTCATTTTGGTTTATTTTTTGAATTACCAGTGGAAATTTTTATATAATAGTAAAGTGGAATGATTGGAATAAACAGAGACGCCGTAAAATTGAGATTTGAATATCTGCTGTGCAATCCCTTTTGGAAATTGTATTTATTTTATGTAAATACCAGAAATATCAAGAAATTTGAGATGATGATGCGTAACAAACATCTGGCTCGGGGAAGTAAGTACATAAATTCACCGATACACACAGAAAGAGGAGGGGGGTCCCAAGGGCATTACAGTATCCTAACGTCCTACTTCCGTATGATGCAACCCCAAACTGAGACCATTTCACTTGCAACCCAAAAATATGATGTTGGTAGTGGCATATGTGTTAATATATATATTCTATTCTATTGTATTCCATAGATTCATATGTATTTTGTACACTATGTACTCCATAGTCCAATATTTTCAGTTCATCAATTGTATGCGATAAACATCATTTTAAAAACAAAACATGTAAAGCATTGAGGTAAATATTTTTCTGTTTAATTGTAGGTCTAAATTCTGGGGAGTCCGTTATTGGGTAACAAGTCATCTAATGCAATCTGTGAAAGTATTTTATCTGAAATTTGATCAGATGTCAAGTAATATAAAATAAATTAGTAAACGGGGTCTGTTGTTTTTTTATTTCTTTTCTTGTTCTCAAGGAGTGTACGATGATAGGTTTACTAATGTAAACTATGATAATTTGAAGTTTTCTGCTCGGGACATATTACTATGAGCCATGTTGACCCTATGATGAATCGGAAAGGCTGAAGTCCCTAAGATTGCCAGTGCGATATTTATGATATTAATGGTTTTATATATTAAATGACAATGGAAAATGGTAAAGTCTGTGTTATATATAATTAAAACGTATTAGTGATTTTGTTGTTTAACTGTTTTATGATTTCAGATCGTAATATTTAAAGGGAGAATTGATAGTTTAATTAATTGTAATTCATTTACAGAGTTATCTCCCTTTATGCAGCGAATCTTTTAAGCGCAGATTGTATATTACCTACCATATTGATACAAATATATTAAGACTATTTGTGCTATGTATATATGATGTGTTATTATGATTTTTCATGGCATTTTCCAATCATCCCATTTCCTTGCTTACTTGCTTATTCCATTTTCCATGATGTAATAAATGGAATGTGGAACCTTGAAATTTCTCTATATTTCTACCAGATCGTTGCAATATGTAGAGTGAACAGACAATCATAACCACAAACCCATTTCATTGAACGATAATTAATTTAGCATAAGTTATTAACATTTCTTTCTCTGAAAATGGTTGAGTTGTAACTACGAAATTAAACGAACCGGGATATTACATCGGGATCGGAATTTAAAAACTTAACCATGTAAATATTGTCGTGTGACTGTACTGACATTTTTTTGTTGTTGCGTTTGAATGTTAAAATCACGGTAAGACTTTAAAGTTGAAGAGAAGAAATTAATGCAATAAATTAAAACTAAAAATATCTACAAACGATAGAGTCGAATATGTTTTTGTAAATGAATGATTTACATACACATGTACATTATCTAAAAACCTGTTTCGTCTACATCCCCAAGTGTATAACAAAACTTCCATTTGTACCTCCATTGTAGATTTATTAATATTTTGTAACGTTATAATATTAAAACATGATCACATTGATACGATAACTTTAAATGCCCCCTCTAATCATCACTAGTCAGGAGCTCTACCAAATCAAATGAACTCTCTGGCCATTGGACGCTGTCTGAAAGAAACATTCCTCTCAGTGTAAAGACCCCCCCCCCCTTCCAAAAAGAAAAGACACCAGGCCAGAAAAGGACATGGGTTGGTGTCTTCAGGGATAAAAAGGGAGGAATGTGGCAGTGGGGGGGGGGGGGGAATTTGAATGCCAGTGGTCAGATAACTCATTTGGTAGAGCACCTGACTATTACCTCTGAGGGCGTGGGTTCAAATTCAGTCTGGTTTATTTTATCTTTCTCCCTAAACTGTATTCAATATTTACATCTAAATACAGTATTCTTGACTAGAAGATTAGGCCTTATAATTTTCATTAATTTTTTCATCATTACATGATGTTGAATTACGTATACAATTATACATATGTGTAATTTGTTGATCTGTTTGTTGTATTGTAGATGTCAGAGTTACAACTGCTGAATGAGGAAATGGATGCCAAGTTGATTCTGTTCTTTGACACTTTGGCATCGCTCTACCAAGAACAGGAGAAACTTAACGACCAAATCAAGGATGGCTTCTGGAACATGTCCAGAGCTCGCTAAACATGGGGGTCAAGTTTGTAGGGATGGATCAGATTCACGAAGAAGACATGCAGGCATCGACAAAAGTGAAGGTCACGGGTGGGGGGGAAGAAGAAATGTTTGCCGCTTTCACCAGTCTGGGGATTACAGAGGATGAGACCAATGAAGTAGAAAATGTAGGATTACGAAAAAGAAATGTTGGAAATTCTGAAGAAAATTCTTCTCCACCAGACAAAAAGACAACCACGAAGAAGAAAGGTCAGCATGATCCTCTGAAATGGTTTGGTGTCCTAGTTCCACCAAGTTTCGACAGTGTCAGAAGCAGTTTAAGTCCTCATTGGAGACCACCATTGCCATCGCAAACCTCAAACAAAAACTTCTCCTGTTAAAATCTGAGTACTCAGATCTAAAGAAAAAGAAAGGCTGAGATGAACTCTTAAGACTGTCCCCAGTAGATTAAAACTACAGACTTCCTTTAACTTTTTTATTATTAGTCAGATGAAAGAATTCATTGTAATGAAGGAAATAGAAGAAAAAACCTCAAGGCCTAAATGTGTTAAAGGCGAACTGTGTATGAACTCTTTGCAGTAAAGTAATAAATTACTAAGGAAAATTAATTTAAGTTATCCTGAATGAAAGTTCAAATGAGCAATTTTTAAAGTAAGACAGATGGTTACAAAAATTCTACCTGAAATATGCTTGCTACACATTAATCTTTATATATGTTGTGATGTTTAATTTCCTTGGCCAGATGCAATATTAAACAAGGAAAAGCTAAGTCATTTGTAGCCCATTTATATACTTGTGACAGTTATTTTGGAATCTGTATCTGAACACTTCCTGACCACATAAAGATAATGATGAAATTATGTTGAACTTGTTGAACTGCAATAGTATTAAGTTAAATGCAGACTGATTTACTTAAAGTATGCCCTTTCTACAGAGGTTTTGACAGAATTTCCCCCCCTTGTTTGTCCTTTTCAGAGACAGGATTTGATTTAGAATTACTCAAGCAGTCATTTCTAGGTTTTGTTTATATTTAAGATAGCTCATTTGTTTCTTCAAATCAGAAAGTTTATTACTAGAAGATAAGATCAAACCCAACCTACAGTTGCTGATTGTTAGATATAGAAAGCAATAAAACTAAATTAATGTAGTTGACACTGATAAAGTGATATTAATTAATTTCATAGAAGTTTATGCCTGTAGCTACCAACCACAGTAGCAGTTTATATATTTATATTTACATCCACTGAATATTTTCTTCTTTATTTCTCAAGAAAACCCATTGCGTTCATCACTGCATGAACTACATTAGGCATATCACCTGTACAGATTTCTTGATCAGTGGCCGTTCCATCAATGAAACGCACAAAGATGTTCGCATCATTAACACAATAATTAATAATTTTAATCCTACTTAAAATGATAATTTAAACAGATATAAATATAAACAATAAAATGTCTTTCTTTGTTTGTTATTACTGGAATGAACGGTCGCAGCTATTGCAGAAAAAATTTACATAACCCGCTTATGCGGGCTATGTATTTTTTCTGCAACAGTCTTCCGTTCATTTCCCAAAAAACAAACAAAGAAAGCATTTTATTGTTTAAATGAACAGATTTCTTTTCACTAGTGTGGATTTGATGGTTAAAGCATTATGTTTCATTTCTTAGTTAGATACATGTATAATAAACTATATATGCATAGAGCACGGATAAAAATTTTGCCAATTTGGAGAGAGATTAGAGACCAAACACTAATTAATAAAAGGTTTAATCTATATTTTGCATCAAATGTTTTTAATTTATTAGCTGTTAATATATTGTATTCACAATTCAAGAGAATAGACAAGAATTTAGGAAATTTTCCCTTTTCATACATCTCAAGAAAAGAAATTTGCATCATGTAAATTTATATGAAAAATTGTCCATGTTAGCCTGGCTTTAATATTTATTTTCCATTTGTATCCTGATTCCTTATTAAAACATTTCTCCAACACCCTAATTCTTTGTCACAAAGCATCCTTAGCCCAGTACTTTAATTTACTGTAAAATTACATATTTTTGTGGGGTTTAATTTTTTCGAGGTTTAAAGGAAAAATATTGGTTTGTTGGGATTTTGTGGGGGATTGTTGGGATTTTGTGGGATCTTGTTAGGATTTTGTTGGGATTGTGGGATTTTGTGGGGATTGTGTGGATTTTGCTAGGATTTTGTGGGGATTTTGCTAGGATTTTGTGGGGATCTTGTTAGGATTTTGTGGGGATTGTGTGGATTTTGCTAGGATTTTGTGGGGATTGTGTGGATTGTTGGGATTTTGTGGGGATTGTGGACATAATTCGATCGTGGGTTCTCCAAACCAATGAAAATTAAACCCCAATGAAAATTAGTGACTTCATAGTAATTAAAAAAAAAATTAATAGCTAAATTTTTATTTGGCAAGGAACTTTATGTTTTATTTATAGGACAGTCCCCCTGGAGGTTGGCTTAATTAATTTCCTTATCACCATAAAAAGGTTCCAGGGTCAACAATCTGAATTCATTACAAAATTCTAATGTACGGATAAGGAAAATACTAAGGAATTTGTCAGCTCATATTTTGATTTAATTAGCGACAAGGATAAAGCTCATTATGTCTGTTAATGTCACTGTTATGTAATGAGAAGGATATTTTTTTTTACAAACAATACAGATCTTCAAATCAAAGCACTGGAAGTACTGGGAAGTTACCTAAAATTCAGTTGATTTTAAAATGTTAATATATCTACAAAACAATAGCTATATCTAATACTATTTGCATATTACATCCTATCATTAAAGTGAACTGCAATAAAGTAACCCCCCCCCCCCTTCAGCAAAATCAACAAAAACAATTATTTTGTAACACCAATTAGTATCTTTATGGTTTAAATCTCACACTAAATGTATGTTCTGGTATTGAGGAACAAATGCAACAATCAGTCAAATGTCAAAATTACAAACTCGGAAAACAGCAGAGGCTTCTGTGAGAATTTTCCGAGTTCTTCCCCAAAAATGGTGGCCAAGGGACATAACCTTTAAAAAGTGTGGGTTCAATCATCTTGCTCTGTTATAATTTTATTGTATTATTTCATAAATTATTTGTATTCATATACTCCAGATGGGGTCTTTGTGAAACTTGAAAAAACCAGTTAATGGTCCATGGTCGTATCCTCTTCCACATTTCAGATAATAATACACAGGGCTCATGGGCGATTGTCATATGTCAACAGGGGATGCTTACTCCTCCTAGGCACCTCATCCCACATCTAGAGTTTTAAGTTCCAGGGTCCCGTTTGTGCCTTTTTCACAATTTTATTTATTATAGTTTTTTAGATCAACCACTCTTCTTAACCTTCATCCTTTTTCATAGTAACAGCCAGACTAGTTAATTCAGAAACTCAAGTCCAAAATAAACCAGCTTAAATTGCAATATTTGAAAACTTTCATGTTCAAAATGAATTATTTTGTTAGCAACCAGTACTTGAAAAGAAAACCTGTAATTACGGCCTACTTTTGATTAAATAAATTTCTAGGACAAAGAATAGCCGTTGAACTATAAAGGTATTAAAATGTGATATAATTTGGCTTGGAACTCAAGAACCATCAACGTTTGAATATGAGGACCCTTCACTTTAGAATTTATAACATACATGTATTGTTATTGTCGTGAAATCTGAATCTTTTTTTCACAGCCATGCGTATCTCCTGTCTTTCAGGCAAAATCGAGGCTAAGTTGTTAACATCAAAACACAAAGGCATGAAAAGAAATGACTTAAGGTAAGTCACTCGTCAGCTTTTTAGAAAAGTTCACGCAGAACCTTTAACTTCAAAAAATATTTATTAAAATTCAATTTTTCTAAAATAATTATATTCAATAATGTATATTTTTTAACAATCAAAGAAAAAAACTGTTAAAAAGCCTTCAAAGAAGCAAGATTTATAAGGGACTATTTTTCGTGGTGGAAGGATATTTAGCAGAAATTTCTGCAAATCTGCACATATATTAAATTTAATATCTTGAAACTTTAGCCTCACATACATTTACTCGGAGAATAATTTCCGTTATGATATTGATAGGAATATTTGATATAGGTCTTAATTTATATTTTATGAACAAGTTTTACATCTTCTTTCAACAAACTTTGCCAAAAACTGGAGATATATAAAAGAAGTCAAGATAAAATTTACACCATTTTTTGCCTGAAAATCACATATTTTGTCCAATATTTCAAAATTAACATCACTGACCCCAACTTTTTCTTTCATTATTTTAAACTTCTCGATAATTATTACTTATCAGCACTTAAGTCATACAAAGCTTGATACAAGAAAATATTATATTGCCTATTTATTTTTCTAATACCCAAAATATGTTATATTTTAGTGCAAAAAGGTCACATAACTATTTACGCGCATTAATTTGCAAGATTTGATCAATGATAAATATTATTCAAACTATTTTACGTAAAGTAAGAATAAATTTATTGCCATGGTTACAGCTGATAAAATATAATAAGAGATGATTGATAAAAGTAATAAACTAAAAG
>NW_026921040.1:0-17994 GCF_032062105.1 Saccostrea cuccullata
ATCTAGGCGTAATTCTATTATTAAAATTTCCAGACGTATTTTGAATTTCCAGGCGTACTCATTTGCATATTTCGGCCAAAAATACAGGAGGATTACGCCACGTGTACGCCTGTATTTTACATTATACGCCTGGTTTTATATATTCATTTCAATAGAGATTTCCACAAGGATTTTTAGATTAAAATACGCCTGGATTTTTTTAAAAATACGTGACTTAAATTTCGTACGGGAAGATTGACAGGATTTTCTTGCACTCTTAACTGTTTAATATGTTAATTGAATAATATTTGACTTTCATATCAAGCTGTGGCAAGACACTTTTTTACACTGGTTCTACAGTAGGGCCATGGTTACCCAGATGATCATTATGGCCCCTGGGACTTTGTGTTATAAGCTCATAGAATAATTTTAACTCAGTATAAAGGCAGAAATTAATTCTTAGATTTTAAAAAAATATATTAGATAAGTTGTCCATATGATCTAGGTAAGAAAACATATGATTTAATCAAACATTTGTTTTTGTCTCGGTGCACCTTTGGCGCATGGGGTGTGAAGTTAGGGCGGAATGACAAAAAATAACAAGTTATCATTATATTGAAACTCTTTTAGAGATATATACTCTTCAAAAAAAGAAACGCATAGTAGGAACAATGCCCTGAAAATTTTTGAAATTTTTTTCATACCTTTTATTTTTGTATGAATACGATGTATTCGAGTGAAATGAATGATTTTTTAATGCAATTGTCAACTTTACAGCTATTCTACAAGTCTCACAGACAAAAAGACCTGATTTTGCAAAATTTTCCCTAAAATTTTTATCTGAATTTTCATTTGTTGAATTAATGCAATTCCTACAGGTACAAAGGAACTATCAAAAGCGGGGGTTCTCGATATTTTGAATTTGGTTTGTGAAAAATGACGCTTCCTAAAATTGCTGCATCTGAATGTTGCGTGGCACAAAAAGGAAAATGGGCGACTGGAGACAGGGGTACCGCAATCTACAGTTGCAAGAGGTTTTAATGTTACACATAGACCATATCTAACCTATAAAACATAAACCATTAACATCGAACACCCGAATGTTGCAAAAAATATGGTAGACTACGTGTGACATCAGCAGCACAGCATCACTTCCGAGGATTATGGCATCTGTATCAATGTATTGCAAGGACGTCATCTAAAGCATTAGCTATCGCTGAACTGTACAAATCATCTAACAAGACCGTTTTGAATTGATGACTAATTATTGCAAAAGGATTATTCATGCCGTTGTTCGACCCCACAACACCCCAAATATCGACTTCAAAGATCTCAGATTAATAGATTATGACCACAGCATCACTGCTGAACATTTTGGTTAACCTACTACTCCAGAATGTTTATCTGAAAGCCTCTTATAAGTTTAAGAGTGCTAATGCCTTTTAATGAAGGTTAGATAGATAACTGCCTCTAGGACGTTAAAAAAATTGGTGGTGGTAGTGTAATGATATAGAAAATGGTATTATAAGAAAGTAAGATTGATTTGGTTCGAATTCAATGGACTTTAATGGAAAAAGGTACTTTAACCAATGTCTACCTACACATACCCATTCAATTTTGCAGCATCCTAGAGCCGTATTGTAATCTCTTAATACACAGCCACATATGGCTCTGTCGCACACACCCATTCTTGCAAGAAACAACAACCTGTTTGTCACAGTCATTTAAATCGCTAGATTTAATCCAAATCAAGCAGCATTCAGAAAATTGATTTACATGATTTGCCAAAGATAATCGCATCCCCAGACTTGTAACAGCTGACTAAAGTTCTACATTTGGAGTGGGAGTATTTGCTATGCAGTTTTTATTACACACATTTGCTTCCATTAGATGCCGTTTGTGGCTATCATTTGTGTCTGCGGGGGACATATGCAACAGATTGATCTTTAACTGCTTAACTTACTATAATTCTAAATTGTTGAGTAATTATGACATTTAGATAATATTCGTGTTCTTACCACATTTCTGTTTTATCAATGCATCATTTTACTAAATAATCCTTATGTTCAATTTGTCACTAAAATTTTACGATGCGTTTCTTTTTTTGAAGAGTATATTATAAACTTGTTTGCATTATGCCCCTGACTGATAAAGCAATTTAAATAACTACATCATGTATACTGTTTATACTTTAGAATTAATATTATTAAAAATATGAAGGAATAAACTTGATACAATGAGTTGTTGGATGATAGATGGTCCCAAGTCAAAGTGGAAGGCAGTTCTTTAGCAGTTTTTTTAACCTTAACAGTTCAGTGCTTTAGCAGTTCTTAGACAGTTTACTAGCCTTCTCCTCTGTTGCTGGCAGAAGGTTTTTGTCATACTGATCATTAGGCAGTTTTCTTAGCAGTCCACAATTTAAGCAGTACTTAGCCAGTTCATTAGCAGTAACTTAGCAGTTGCTTAGCAGTTTCCTTAGCAGTATCTTAGCAGTCAATAGGAAGGTTAAGGAGAACTGCTTAAAAACTAATTAATAACTGCTAAAGGTGTTTTCTTTTGTTTGCTCTACTTATATGGAAATGACTCTGAGTGACCTACATATAAATTTGAAAATTTATTAACTGCTTAAAAACCGGTAAAAAGAATGCTATAAGCACTATTCTTGCCACTTATAAGAAGATAACACCACCCATATATACATGATATATCATATACAAAAATGCATATAATTTACGCTTCCAGGGTAATTTATTGAAAAAATAACATCACATATGGGAATTTAACTTAGTATTGAGATTTAGATCAGGTATGAATTGTAAATAAGTCCTTTTATTAAGTCCATTTTCTTGCATAAACGAGTGGCAACTTTAGAGCTTGGTTAATACAGTGGACTAATCTACGGATCCTTCTATCAGTAGCTTAAATTTATCTGCAAATATTTTGAATTTATATTAAGTACTAATAATTAAAATACAAACTAGATTATACGTTTTATAATTTAATAGTTATCCAAACATTAAATTGCCAAATGAGAGAGGGGATGACTATTATATCACAAGCCCACACACTTACCATATTTTCTGAAGCATACGTACTTTACTGCCAACAAATCTTTTAAAAATTTTCCTATATCAACCAATTCCATTGTTTCTGCCTGCATGTATGATCAGACTTTTATAATTATGATCTCCCATCTCATGGAAATTAATTCAGATACACTAGTCACTAAATATTATGTTCACATCCAATCCAATGTGGTGATCACAGATAATTGTATTTTCCAAAACATATTTTACCTCTTCACTGTATGGGTATAAATATATACAATATTCCAGACCATATCACAAACATCTTCACATTTTGTAATTTTGAACTGATGTGGAAAAGGCGCACAAATCTTGACTGGCTTTCCTCATTGGATACAACCCTTAGTTTTAAGCAACCAAGGGGGGCACAGCAGGTTGTTAATGTAACTAGAGGACTGGATTTGCAAGTTGATGGGATAATGATTAGAAGCTCATATGCTCATGCTTTTTACAATATGAAGCCTCAATTTATTATAAACTATTGTATCATTTCTAGTAAGATTTTTAGTATATTTTTTTTCTTTCTAATTTTATTTTCTGTATAAGAAACTCCTGCCTGGCCCCCAATTATTTGTGACGTTATAATCAGGAAGCATTAACAGTAACACATGGGCAGTGATGAAGGCTAGTGAAAGTTAGGACCACCAAGAGAGAAAAAGTGTTGTAAGAAGTCAAACGAATTAGTTGCACTTTTAGCAGTTTTGAGAAACTGCTTGTTTGACTGCTTAAGTTTGTTCAATACTGAACTGCTTATATACACAAATTCTTAGCAGTTTTTTAACCAGTCTGTAAGCAGTTTTAAGGAATGCTAAGACTAAGACTGTTAAGAACTGCCTAAAAACTGCCAAAAAATTGCCAGACTGCTAATAACTGTTTATAAACTGCTAAAATAAGCAGTTCACTTTGACTTGGGGTATAACTCAACACATAATATACTATAAAGAAACAATAACTGAACTGAAGATATGAGTTCTGAGTGCACAAAGGATATATGAAATTTCCTTCTTTCATCATAATTTAAAGATTTAATACATTTCAGACAAAAAAGAAATCATTTGTTGCAATCTGAATGTGTCTTGGGCCTGGCAATCATATCCTATGGATATATTTCTTGCTAGGATTTGTGAAGAGGAACGAATGTCTCAAAACCTTGACATAGTGAAGTTCAGGGATGAAAATGTGCTCAGTCAGCTTATATTATTCTCTCTGCTTTGTTGTTTTTATTTTCCACAGTATTTTTTTTTATATTTTCAGGTTAAAAAGAACATCAAGAAAACATGCCAGGCATCTTCAGAAGAGAGATCCCAGCCTACCAGATGCCCTTGTCAACATATAGGAGAACTGTTAGCCTATCTTGACAAGTCAGTTACACATATGGATCTCTGTGGAAGTGTCGGTAGAGATATTCTTGGATTTACGGTTGAAAAAACACAAGTATGTTAATATGAATAACATTCTATGTTTAAATGATATTTTTTACAACCTAATTTTCTCTGAAACTTTAAAATAGTTAAAACCAGGAAAAACAAATTATAAAAAGAAGGTGACAAATTTTCAGATCCCAAAGATGATTTTAGTGGATCATTGGAAGGTAGAATTCCCACTTTCAGAAGTTTGACCTTTCAGCATATGTAATATTTGCAGAAAAAGACATTAAAACTCATTGAGTACAAACACAGATATACAGCAAATTTACAGATATAGCAAATTTGAATATAGCCAGGGCATATAGTGTTTATTATGTCTAGCTTCCATCTATCTTCCCTAACATCCTTCTTTTGTCCTATCACACTGTTTGGCTAAATTTCAATGAAGCAATTCAAGGTATTTTGACCTTTCCTTTGACCTTGACCACACTTTTCTCAATTTGTGTTTAACTCGGTTTAAAGAAAACATTCAAAATATTTTCATCAAACTTCATATGGTAATACATACTGATGTATCCTTTTCAACTGCATCTACATTTTTGACCTTGGCCTTTCCTTAACTTCATTTATTTTAAATTAATATTTAGCTCAGTTTTAATGAAATCATTTAAATAAACCATTTGAAATATTTTTATCAAACTTTAATGTTCTAATACTATTTATGAGAAGTATTCAACTGCATCAAAAATATTTGACCTTGAAATTTCCTGTGACCTTGACCTCACTTTTCTTAGATATGCATTTTGCTTAATTTTAAAGAAAGCATTTAAGATAAGAGTAACAAATTTATCAGTATACAATTTTAAGCCTTCATTTTTCAGTGAAGCAAAGTTTTACCAAATGTAATTTGACATTCTTTCATACTAGTCTTTATATTTAGTCTGACCTTCAAGCTGGAGTTAATGGTACATACAAATATGCACCATGCTTGGTTTCAAGTTAAATTTTGAAAAATAGGGCATCAGAAATCCAGAGTGGCAAGTCGTTTTCTGGTGATTTTGTGTAACACTGTACTTGATCACATTAAAAGCTACCAAAGTAAGCTTGAAAATTTTATCGAGTTATGCTCCATAAAAATTGTACCGAAAACGTAATATTTTTAGGTCACCTGAGTCACTCAGGTGACCTATATGCTATCTGTTTTTGTCCTTCATCGTGCAGGTGTGTAAACTTTTCACATTTTCGACTTCTTCTCAAGAACTACAGGGCCAATTTTAATGAAACTTGCCACAAAGCATCCTTGGGTAAAGATGATTTAAGTTTATTCAAATGAAGGGCCAATGTCTTCTTCCAAGGGAGATGATTAAGAATAAGTGAAAAATTACTGAGAATTATATAGGAAAGGTCTTTAAAAATCTTCTTCTCAAGAACAGCAAAGCCATAATGAGTCATATTTGTATAAAAGCATCTTCAGGTAGTGTAGATTCAGGTTTGTTCAAATCATGACCCCCGGGGGTACAGCCACAATGGATGATCAAAGTTTTATAATACATAAAACTTTAGAAAAATCTTCTCCAGAACCACTGGGCTAAGAAAGATGATATGTTGAAACATCTTCAGGTAGTGCAGATTCAAGTTTGTTAAAATCATGATCCCCAGGGTTAGGGTAGGCCACAATGGACAATGAGCTTATCCTATCACTTTATTTTACTCGTATGCTCTATGGATCTTCTACTGATTGTTGTTTTATTCTTAGGAGACCACTATGGCCCTTCGGCCTCTTGTTAATTACACCTCATAATTCTCACTCTCATAGATAAAAAAAACAATTTAAATTTTATTTGCAGGTGACTGTTACACATCTACAGTTAACTGAACTCAGCTGGAAAAAATTCAAAATACCACCAGAGAGGGATCACTTAGCATGTGGAGAAACCGGTTCTTCACTACAGTCTACTGATATGATTTTTTGAAAAAATCGGATCGACAAGAATTGTTTAAGGTTATTCTCCATATAAAATTAATGCATTCTGTTCATGAAAAAGTAGCAGGGCAGAGAAAAACTAAGGGGACAACTAACATCCTGTCTAAAAAAAACATTTTGACAAATCACCATCATTAATGCTGTATTGAAATAGACAACAGGTATTTTTTGGAGTATTTCAACCAAAGAGTAGGTCTGGGTGACCTATGTTTGAAATTTTTTGGTTGTATTTAGATATTTCAGATACCACCTGTATCTGAAGTAATTTGTATTAATTTCCTAACCCGAATTGTTAGAACTTTTATATGATATGTTTCTTATATAATAAAAGATTGTAAATTGTTCAAATCATAGTCCTCGGCTAGAGGGTTGGATCACAAAATAGGGCTGATTTTAAGGGGGGAAATGTCTCTGACTAAAAATTCCACAGAAAGGGATAATAAAAAAATGAAATCTGATGAAAAATTACAACAGAACCATTGATTTACAACAACCCATTTTCATCTCAATAACCACCGGGCCAATTTCAACCAAAAATGCACAAAGTATCCCTGGGTAAAGGGGATTCAAGTTTGTACAAATGAAGGGCCATGCCCTTCTTCCAAGGAAAGATAATTATGAATAAGTGAAAAATTAATGGCATCATTTAAGAACCTTCTTCTCAAAAACAACTGTGCTAGAAAATATGAAACTTACGTGGAATCATCCTCAGGCAGTGTGGATTCAAGTTTGTTCAATTCATGACCCCCTGTGGTTGGAAGGGGCCACAATGGGTGATCCAAGTTTTACATAGGAATACATAAGGAAAATCTTCTCAAGAACAGCGAAGCCATGATTAGTCTTATTTATTTGGAAGCATCCTCAGGTAATGTAGATTCAATTTTGTACAAATCATGACCCCCGGCGGTGGGGGGGGGGGGGGGCACAGTGGGCAAGCAATGTTTAATACAGGAATACAAAGGGAAAATCTTTAAAAATCTTCTCATAAAAAGGAAAGCTATGATTGGTCATATTGATATGGAAGCATTCTCAAGTAGTGTAAATTCAAGTTTCTTCAAATCATGACACCCAGGGGTAGGGTAGGGCCACAATGGGCAATCAAAGCTTTACATACATAGAATACATAGATAATCTTTAAAAATCTTCTTCTCAAGAACAGCAAAGACATTTATTTTTATATTTACACTTTTCAATACTGAATTGATATCTGCTTTTTTCCTAGCCAAAGTGCTCAAGAGCGCGATGTGGCCCATGTGCCTCTTATTTGACCTTTTGTAGAAATATAAATATTTAGTAAAGATGTGTTGTTTTGACCAGAAAATCAAATTTTTAAAGCATTAAAAAATTACATGTTTGTTAGGATAACTTAAGTGATACATCCATAAAATTTATATGCATTGTATAAAGAAATTATGAAATTGAGAAAATACTTTCTGAATGTTTTGACTATTACATAAATATTGATAATTTATTGTCTACCTTTTTTATTTTTGTCACATTAATTGCATTGTACAGATAATGTTGTATATTATCAGGTTCACCATTCTTTAAATTTATATATGTAAATAATTATGACATGAATAATTTCAATTGTTAACGCAATGTGAATAATAACAAGGCAGCTTCCATAGTCAATGAGTAAATATATGTTTAATTGGTGTAATACATGTCATCTTAAAAGTAAAATGTGTTTTTATTACCATTCGTCATCTCTAATAAATCCAAATTTTAACCATAACATTATATTTTCGTACTTTCTGTTTTCTCCAACAATGAACCTGCATTCAAAAAGTTGTATTCATAATACAGGAATGAATTTAGTTTTTAAAAAATTCATGAGGTCATGAACTATGACGCTTTATGTCGCCATATTTTATGAAGAGCGTATGCTCTTTGTTAGAAGGCACTTAGAAAAAATACGCACTTTGAAGTTTTTTTTTCAAAGTGCGTTGATTTGGTCCCAAATTTAACGCACTTTGCAAAATTTCTTTTCAAATGCGTTAATGTCGATCATATTAAAGCTTTTGAAAAAATGTGTATGGCTTGGTCAATATTCTTGTAAATCTTGGGTATGATAAATAATTGAACCTGTTTGATAACTCTTTGGTGATGGAGTAACTTCAGGATGTAAAAGTGAGTGATTTTGATTTTTCCATATTTTGAAAATGCTTTTTCTCTTAAATGTTTTACTTATTTATTTTTCCAGTTGGCCTGCATTCTATGTAAATAAAATTTATTGCAAGCTTTTAACGTCATACCAATACTGCAAATACATATCTTTGGGTGTAGCATAGGCATCTCTACAGGGGGATCGTCACAAAAATGTTTTTCAAAAATATACATAATTTAGGCACTGACACTTGAGAGGGGGGATCCACTTTCAATTTGCTACCGACGGCTATGTAAAATTGTAAAAGAAAAAAAAAGAGTTTTGCTCAGAGACCTTCTACTCATCTTAGCTTCTCATTGTTCTCAATGAGGTTAAATGAGTACATGTGAATTAAAAAGTTTTTCGAAAGATATAACTATTACAAGTTGATTTTCTCAATAACTAAAATCAATAAGTCAAGAATTTGTTTTATGCACATTTTTTTTCAAAGTGCGTTAAGTGTCCCCATGGTCAAAAATTATTATGTTATGTACACTCTTAACGCACTTTAAAAAAAAATTCAAAGTGCGTTTAGTGTGTACCAAATTTAACACACTTTGAAAAACAATTTCGAAGTGTGTTGATTTTGTCCCAATTTTAGCGCACTTTGAAATTTTTTTTTCAAAGTGCGTTGCCACACGCATGATAAATATGCTGGCGAGAAGCGTAGTAGTTCATGTATATATCATAAATTTTCAAAAGCTAAATTCATATCTGATATTAACTTAATTTTCTGATGAGTTGCAACAAATTATGCCATTCAACTGTCATTTTTTAAGCAAAACCCTTTGCACTATAGTTTTGACATGAAGCATGTTATTATGACGTAACAATGGAGACCAGCTTATTTATGATAGCTCATGAGAAAATGAATGGTTCGGTGTTCATAAAGAATCATACTTAATTCTCAATTTAATCTGAAGCACAGAGATAACATTTCTTTATCGAAAAAGTACGAAACTGATTTTATAAAAGCTCCTACCAAAATATAGATAGCATTTTGTTCAATAAAAGAGGTCAAATATAACTAAAAGCACTTTATTACAGATACAGACCCGTTCAGTACAATGGGAAGAAAATGGATAAAGATATGCATGTTGCATACACGTTCCAATATTTGTGGATATATTTGTTACGCGCGATGTTGGTGACTTTTGACGTTACGCTTTCATAGCGTTACGGAAGAAATTAACGTAATGCGTCTAATAGTGTATCTTGCTTGACTGGTACCCTATCGCTATCTCTTTGTACTTGAAATACGAGTTTAAAAAGTCATAGATTATTTATAATTTATCTCATACGTGTTGGTGATACAGGCCGTTGAATAAACTTGTGCTTTACATGTATCAACGGGTAGATGCTTTATCAATAGCACTTCCGGTTTTGACACGATACCTCGTTTCAAGATTTTATTTTATTGAAACTTTTATTTGTGAAAAATGTTGCCCTTATAAAATGAATGATAAGAGTAGTAATATCGTTAAAAGCAAGAAAAAGACTGGTATATGTCAAAGAAGTGTCTTATTTTATCAAGGAACCCGTTGGCTATTTGAAGACAGATGTTAACCCCCCCCCCCCCCCCTTAAATCGTTTTCGGAAGAAAGTAAAGCTCACCAGTTAACTTGTTGTTATGATATCTTTGACATCTTTAACAATGCTTTCTTATATTATACTACGTATGCCTACCTAGTAAGCTAGGTGTAACTTACCATGGATCAAACAATCTAGACAAAGTCTAGGCCCCTAGCCTTGCCTAGCACGATTTGTACTGCCATCGTAAAAAGAGTTGATTTTCACGATCCCCAGAGTCCTAACAACTTTCAGTCAGAAGTTCGTTTGATGTAAAACTCCAACATTGTCACATGATGTTTTCAAAGACACAGATAGCAAATATTCTAAATTTTGAACTCGATCTACTTTCTCTCGACGCATGTAAACATCAACGGTGCACGTCATCAAGTTATACGTCATCAATTTGATTTTGGCAGTCATTCATGTAGTTTGGCAGGGGAAGTCTCAAAGTTTTGTTAAAATTAAAGTCGTATGAGATAAATAGAACATCTATAATTGTGTGATTTGATATTGGCTTTATCCAACTCGTTGAAATGGTGTATATTCGCTCGGCAAGCCTCGCGAATATATACACCATTTCAACTCGTTGGATAAAGCCAATATCAAATCACACAATATAGATATCCTCTATTAAACTCATGAACTTAAAGGGTGCTTTTGATTTGTATATATATGATAAATGTTGTTCATTTTTCGAAGCAATCTTAAACGCGTTTTCATGTATTACGTTGAAGCAGAACGAATTTTACCCGTCAAGAACGTCCACTGGACAAATATGTTGAACCTCTTAAATGTTGCGTAAAATATTTATTAATGGAGTAAATTTATTAATCTTATATTCAATCAAACCCAGTAGAGTAGCACATTATGAACACTGAATTATTTCTGTATTCGATGGGAAAAACAATATAATTTAACGACTCAAAAAAGGCATTGTCTTATTTTTGCACGTAATTTTAGACGCTGGACATTTCTGTTGAACTTGTAGTCCAGTTACTAGCTCTAAAGCATGCAGTTTGATATCAACATGAATGAAATATTTAAAATCTGTGAGAAAAGCACATTATTTTGATATAATTTATTTCTATCTAAATTTTCTTGTAAATGAGAAAAATTATAGTCCATATTCATATGCACGTTTTTTAATTAAAAGCGTTACATATTTTCCATCTGTTAAAACTATCGCTTTCTATTTCTTGCCAACATTTAATGCAAAATCGTTTATAAAGTCACAAACGACATGGATTGCTCTTGTTTTGTGAGGAAAATGAAAAATATGGATTCAACTTTGAACGCTCTAAACACGAAAAATGCGCGATCCCTGCTAAAAAATGTAACGCGTTATATGCTTAAAATACCTGTTATATGCGTTTTAAAATTCTACTTTTTTCATAAAAATTAGTTAAATGTTATTTTCTTACTAAAACGGGTAGTTCTATTAAAAATCTATCCAATCATACCAAATTCATCTATATTGCGAGTATGTTTTTAAAATCAACGATGAGTTTAATAGGTCGGATTCTAAAATTGTAAAATGGCACCAACATCGCGCGTAACGACAGCGCTCGTATATCGCAGTTCGGTTATTAAGGACATTTTTAAAAGATCCCCTTGAAGATTAGGAAAAAATTGAAATAACTCATTATTGATTCTTTAGCCAGATTTTAAGCATTAAATTGAGACAAAAACGTACGTAATCTTTCATGCAAAGGTTGAACTTTTTTTTTTTAAATTCCGTTAATGAGTTTTTGAGACAATGTATTTCAAATATTGTGCCACAAAACTTTAACATTTTAAATATCCTTACCTGAAAGACCATTACTACGGTTGTATTATTGCGGGGTAAATTTGAACTCATAAAAAGCTACACTATTTTACATCCATAGATGTTTAATTATTCTAAAATTAAATCATAAGGAATTATTCTAATTCTTTGCTTTGCGGATTATTACGTGTGAACTGACACAAACCAGATTATACTTGATAATGTGGCCATGGATAAGTGTCATTCCTTAAATAGATAACTATAAAATATTCAAATTTTATGTTTGACTTCAAAATTGCAAGTATTATTATTCAAAAGTTAACAATACGCGACTCATCTAAATATGAAATAAAAGTTTAAAGTGGAAGCCTCTATTGATTTTATTAATCACAGATAAAAGCAATTATGATCAATATTTTACACATGTTTTTGTTCTACGGGCTGTTTCTCGGAGATGGCTTGGACAATCTTCATGAAACTTTCCTCAAAGACGATCACTGTCTGTAATTGTATTGTGTGGTCATTCAGTTTCAAAATGGCTACCGTTGCCATGGAAACCCGCAAAAAAGCAACGAAATTTGTCCAAGAGTCTTCGCGATCTCTCTGGTCCCTTGGACATTCGTCATGAAAGTTTATTGATTTAATGATTAGTATCTGTAATTATGCGTGTTGCATTAAAAAAATGCAAATTGTCAATAGTTGCCATTGAAACAGGGGAGAAGTGAAAATTCTTCAACTTTAATTTTTAAATCAAAGCATCATAGGGACTGATACGAGTTGGTGGTTGTCCAAGCTTAGCTAATGGGTATTGTTTTAGTGATGATAAAAATGAATGTCTTATCCAGTTCGGGCGACATACAACCGTTCACGGTAGCTCAGTCGGTAGCGCGCTCGCTTCGTGAACGGAAGGTCGTGAGTTCGCATCTCGGCCGCGACTGACCTAAGTCGATAAAAAATGGGTAGCAACTGTTCCTTCGCCATACGCTCGGCACTTTGAAGTGGAAGTTACGGGTCCTTCGGATGAGACCTTAAAAACCGAGGCCCCGTGTCAGCAGCAGGTGATGGCACGATAAAGATCCCTCACTGCTCAATGGCCCTGAGTGCCGAGTAAAGGTCAAAATTTGAAGCCCTTCACCGCCATACGGGGACGTCTCCATATGAGTGAAAAATTCGCAAGAGGATGTTAAACAATATACAATCAATCAATCAATCGGGCGACATACATGTACGCTATTGCTTGCAATAGCAGACGTTCTAGTTTTTTTTAATTACAGTAATATTACCACATATTATATAACAGGAAGTTTAAAATACAACGCAAATGTTAACTACTATTTCTTCCGGGATAAAGAATTTAATTTTTTTTTCAGATGAGGATTATCAGCATTGCATTTTTTATCAAAATTTATCAACGGGTAAGACTAAGATATGAATGTATTGAACATAATGAATGCTTGATGTAATTTGTGGTTGCATGCCGTCTTAAAATATGTAACATTTATTTGAAGAATAGATTATAAAATATGTATTAAAAAATAAAAAATAAAATTGTAGTTTCAACAATTAAATGTCAAAATTAAAAAAAAGAAAACAATCCATTCAAAACTGCTTTAACACAACCTAAATTCTTAAACAGCACTGTGATTGGGCGAATTTAAAACGGGACAATATTGTTAGCAAGTGTAAAAGGGCGAAAAAAACATTGAGCTAAAATAACCCTGCATACAGTATTTTCATAAAAACTAGGGATGACACTTTGTAACCGGTTAAATCGGTTGGAAAACGGTAATTGGTTAGGTAATCTGTAATCGATTAGTCATGAAAATATAATATTTAGAGGTATTTATGGCTCCCGTATTGAGATTGCGGGGTAATTGTTCCGTTTGTGTAGTGTTACGTGTAAGCCTATGCCCTTGCACTTTTGGTGTAAATCACGAATACGCTTATCGTTATAGCGATATTTTCCACATTCCTTGTCCCTGTGCAGCTTCAATGCTTACCTACTAGATAAATTCATATTCTATACAAATTGTATTTAATAAATTATTTTGTTTTAGTTTGAATGATTATTTCTAACAAAAATAGAGATGATATCATATTTATTTAAGCACTTTTGTTATTTTTATATATCTATTTAAGCACTTTTGTTATTTTTAAACCAGTGAATCTCGTCCTCTTGATCACATGTATTGCCTCATTTCAAGGCTGATGATGTCATATCTTATGAGAGGCTTTTCTCTATTACTCAACTATATTGCTATCAAATATTGCAATTTTACAAGATTTTTATAAATAATTGATAAAATGAACAAATCTAAGATGTTATTTACGCATCACAATATCATTAAAGTCATATACGCTGTATGAACCCCAAAGTTTGTGTGAAAAAAAAAGATTAATGATTTAAAACACATGAAGTGTAATGAAAAATAATTCTTTCCACAAACTTGTACTATAGATGTCGTTGTAATAACAAAACAGTTAAACATATCTAGGAATAAAGAATTCAGTCTTTTCATGAATATTGATGAAGGAAGTGCGTAAAGAGTAGGCCTATATATAGAAACACATGTCCACGGGAAATCACAGACAACGAGGTATGTTGCATTTTGACAACAATTATTAATATAAGGTCAATATGCGTCATAACAGAGAAGATGGTTGATACTGAATACATTAAAAGATAAGTACCATTAAGAGTAAGACGCTTGACATCCACGTCAAAAGTGAGTAGTTTGTTGAAACGGCCTACCTTGTTTTCTTTACGCCACGTGTGTTTATCAATCTTAGGGTATATTCGATTCGACACGGGTTACACGAGTCACTAGAGTTGTAAATAAAACAACCTATCTTCGACACGGGTGATCAACCCGTGTTACGTGAGTATACTCCTCAGTTCACGACCGGTCACGGTAGCCTAGTGGTAGAGCGTTCGCTTCGTGATCGGGAGGCCCGGTTTAGATTCTCGTTCGCGGCGCCACGTCATACCTAAGACGTAAACAAAGGTAGTGACTGTTCCTTCGCCAAGCGCTCGGCACTAGAAGTGAAAGTCACGGGTCTTTCGGATATGACCTTAAAAACGTAGGTCCCGTGTCACGGTAGGCGCTGGCACGATAAAGAACCCTCACTGCTCAATGGCCCTGAGTGCCGAGTATAGGTCTAAATTTGAAGCCCTTCACCGGCATACGGTGACGTCTCCATATGAGTGAAAAATTCTGGAAGAGGACGTTAAACAATATACAATCAATCAATCAATCCTCAGTTTACCTGGAGCAATATACAATCAATCAATCAATCCTCAGTTTACCTGGAGTAACAGGTAAAAAAAAATGGCGGGAAGTGAAGTCGCATTGTTAATGCGAAAACTGTTTCTGCATAAATATGTCAGTGTTTGTATTAGAAATTTATAACCTTAATGAAAAAAAAGTCTGCAATATAATTTTAACACCCCCTTTTTAATTTTGTTTTTTTTTTGTTTTTAGGTCAACCTCTTAAAATTACTGTTGTTATTATACCCCCCCGCTTGAAAAGCGGGAGGGTATATAGTAATCGTTAATTCCGTCCGTCTGTACGTCCGTCCGTCTGTCTGTCCGTCCGTCCGTCCGTCCGTCTGTTACGCTTTGGGGTGCCCATCTCTTATCCGCAACTCCTCTCATACCACTGAATGAAATTTAATGAAACTTTCACAGAATCTTTATTACATATTGCCATTGTGCACCTCCTATTTTACTTTTTGATCCGACACATGTTTTGGGTTTCCCGGCCACAGGAAAACATGGACTTTTTCACCAGTTATAACAATATGGGAGGCGGGGGGTATCATTTAGTGAGCTCATCGCTCACAGTACCTCTAGTTTTATTATTGACATTTTTTGATTTTTTTAAAATAAAGAAGTTTATCCAGATTTTTTTTTAACATTGCCTATAATTGTTGCCCGAACCCCTGGGACCTGCTTTACAAAAGAACTTACGACTAAAACCAAAACCTTATGTTGATTTATTATAATTTTTTAAAAATTAACTGTTTTGGAAATTGTTACCATAAAACATTCTAAATTCTTATTTATTTTAAATTCTTATTACTTGTTTGTTTATTTATTTTTGTTTGTCAAAAAATTATGAGACTTAACATCTGTGACATTTGATGCCCCCCCACCTTTGAAAAAAAATATCGGATATCTGTGCTTACATTATCCCCTATTTAACTTTAAAAAAAATTAATTTAGATCCTCACTAACAAATTAATACTATACTAATTCATTCCTACTAAAGCTTTTTATTTTTGTCCCTGCACAAAGCCGTACTAAGGAATATATAAGGTTTAATTTTTTATTATTTTTGTTACCATGGGAACAGGAATCCATGGCAACTAATGAACAAATCACCGGTTTTAGTTTGCAGACACATTCCTGCATGACTGTCAAAAAAATTCAAGATCATATTCCTGGCAAAACTATTTATATGAATAAATAGAATATCTATTCAAAAGGAGATTTATTGTCATTTTTGAACAAATATTGGGTTTTTTGATGATCGAAAAAAAAATGATGTTTGGACAAATATATTTCTCTAAGAGTTTTGATATATCAAAAGGCATATTATAAATAACAAAATTCCACACTAGTGCGACACGGGTTGGCTTAATCGAATACACTCTGAAAAGTAGCGACTGCGTCACGTGATGGATTTATTTAAAAAATAGCTATTTTTCTTTCCTTGCAGGATAATAAATAATTATAATTTGATAACTTTGTAACACGTTTAATTTTAATAGTGTAATTTACAGCATTTTCGTAACTTTTATTGATAAACAAATGATATCAATTTCCAATCGTATTTTAACTGGCGCAAGTTATAGCGTGTATACTTTTAATTAATTCTGTGGCTTGTTAAATTATCCGTGACGTCACAATTAACTTTCTATACAGTATACGAATTTGAACTCTGACCTTCCTTAACATAGCTGAGTTACTTTTATGTTCATCGGTCTTTGTTATTTCTTTAAAAGTGGATCCGGTGCATTCATTACGAAAATAAATGACTAAGGGCTGTTTATGACAAAGAAATCAGAAGTATACTGTTTCAAAGACTGGAAGATTGTCAACTTTCAGTATACAGAGTGCTTTAGTATAAGAGCTACATTATTCATATGCGGGAATGTCATTTTCAGTTTGTGAGTATATTATGTCGTAATTCGTTTTTTGATAAAACTTTTATAATATTGCTGTGTTTATATAGCGAAGAAAAACTTTTTTCTCAAAGTCAAAAATTTAAGATTAACAGTACTCACTCTGGACGGATCTATTCTTTTTCTGAAATGTGAAATAAGAAAACTTTTTACACATTGATCTTAACGTTTATGTAGAAATGAACCACTATAATTTTACTTTGCCATTCAGTCATGGATAAAAACAGAAATTATCATTAACAATAATTTTTGAATTTAATCAAAGATGCTGCCATGGTAACTGAAATTGAAATTTCTGTACAATTCTTTTAAGATGCTATTCCGACAGTTGTTGTCTTGTTGCAGTTTACCCACAAAAAGAGACAATCAAGGATCCTTATTATATTTATATTTTCTTAACTTGCAAGTTTCAAGTTCAACTGCTACTTTTCATTGCCTTCGTTACAAGTTCAAACCAGTAGAGCTACACTCTTGACAGAGACTTCTGGTTTCTTGTTCATTGAAATTGAAATCTTAAAAGTTTTATATGTACGTGTAGTTTTCTGATCAAACCTGAAGGCAAATAAAATGTTGTTGTTTTTTTTTTTATTTCTGTTGTTTTTAAAGACATTTTATCTATTCGGAAAAAAACTTCTTGAAATTTAGAAGAATTATAAGATTAGTCTGAACGCATTGCTGATAACCGATAAGCAATTATATATTCTATTGCCATGTGCTTTAGAAATACTTATCATTGTGCATTTGTTTTTACTTTTACTAAGTACCTAGTTTGTAAGGATAAAGTGACAGTGTATATGTCAATCAAACACATCCCAAAATAAGTAGTTTTAATAATGCACATTAAAAATTCTAAACACTCTTCTATTATATTTAGGAGTGAAATACTCTAACAGTCGCATCAGTC
>NW_026921041.1:0-17974 GCF_032062105.1 Saccostrea cuccullata
GGCACTAATACGCTTCCGTAATTTCTCAAGATCAATTAAAACTAGTAATAGACTTATTGAAATCATAGACAACTGCGTGTGATTGGCCATAAACAAAATTTCTACGTAAAAAAAATCTCTCTGGTTCTTCACAAAAGAACTACGAAATCGATGCAAAAAGGATGCTGGAGTTCTTTATTGACAAAATTTATGTAAACATCGGAGATCAGGTCACCCAACAAAATGTTGGGATCATTGTGTTCCTTTTATAAAGAACTTTTAAACTTTTAAAAAGTCTTTTTATCATTCCTTAAAAAAGCAGAATTTAGTTAAAAGTTTTTACTCAAGAAGAAAAATATTTAAATATTTGCTGGGATCCCCAGGTTAACAGTAGATATATATAAACGATGTTTTATCATAACAATAGTTACTTTCAATCATATGCCAACACAATATACCTAAGTGAACTTAAAATGAGACCTGACAGAATCTGCCACATCTTTTTCATGTTTGGATATTGACGTTTCTTGGTAACCTTAAAACAAAACTATGAAAAAGATGACCAACTTTTTAAACATCTCATATGTTTCTTTAAACAAACAAAACAAAACATACATGTACAATACAATTTTTTAATGCCTTTATAGTAGCACACGTGTGTGTTGATTGTTGTGTGTGTGTCATAGTTGTGTAGAGGGTGTGTGTGTGTGTATTTTCCAGAGTTATTGATATGAAGGTAACATAAGAAAGTAAGATTATTGGGAATAAACTATGATACATGGTACTTATTAAGGAAAATACTAAGTAAATGGAGATAAGGAACGGTTTTCAAGAAATACAAATCAGAAGCAGAACAAACAGGGACCACTAAAACATCAGAGGTGGGATCAAATGAGCATCCCCTACGAAAAGATCTGCTCAATGCATGCACCTGAGTGCTTTATATAGGTCTAATGCCCAGCCCTCCACTAGGTGGGGTCTCCATATCATATAAGTGAAAAGTTTTCAAGAGGAACATTAAAAAAAGAGCAAGTTAGCAAACAAACAAACAAACAAACAAACAGACTTTCAATACAACAGAAGAAGCAACAGAAAGATATTTGATACTAGTAACAAGTGTTATATTAAGAGAGAAGTTTTATAGTCAAAGAGAGATAATTCAAAACATACAAGGATTTTTTTCCTTCCACAGCATTGTAAAAGAGGAAACGATTTTGAATAATAAAGGATTTAGAAGTACTTGGACACAGATTTAAAGTTCATATTTTCTTTTTTTTTTTGTATAATTTCATGACTTATATGTTGCTGTAGCATTTCATAGTAAAATATAATAGAAATTTTAATTTATCTGGAAGTTATTGAAACTCCGAATTTCTGGCGTTTCTTGTGTTTATATATCTCAGTTCATTCGATATACAAGAACATGCTCAACGTTTGAACAATTTCTGAAACGAGGTAAATTATTGACAAGTTCGTCAAGAATATCAACAGTCTCGTTTAAAGTCATCATTTTGTAAGTTCTATGGTCGATACAATGACCAAAACAATTTATCATTGAGTCAAATGCTGACTGACGGTTTTCATACTTAATATTGTTAGTCCATTATTTTATTTCTCGATCATGACAAGGAGCACAAGGCGGGTGTGACCAGTTGGCAAGGGATGCTCACTCCTCCATGGCACCTGATCCCAACTCTGATGGTTTGGAGGTACATATTTGCTCTTCTTCTATTTTGTATCGTTTTATGAACTTTTGATCTTGAATACTTTTCGTTATTTCAATATATGTCATTAATGAAAAATATTTAAAAAAAAATAAAACTCATAGAAGAAATGACCGAAAGCAGGCCTCACGAGTTTGATGTAAATTTTCGTAACGCAAAACAAAAAGTAAAAAATAAATAAATGAGTGAAACAAAAGTATAAGTGACTACGATTTGACTTAGACATTTATAAATTTTGCTAATCAAACATTATTAAATTTACTTTGAACAATAATTATTGTCAAATTCTGACTGATGTTTTTCATGCAAATTGAAAGAATTCATTCAAAATTATAAGATTATCTTATGAATATACGTATATGACAAAAGTTGATTCACTTGCAGCATACTTACTTTCTGTTACAAAATTATCCAGTTTGTGAAAATAAGTCAATCACTTTTTTTCATTGTCTCCAATTTTGTGTGTGTTTTAATTTTTTTAAAGTGAATTAAGATAAATTTTAGGACCATATATTTGGGTGTGATAATTATTGTTTTCAACACAAATTGATGTTGCGAGTACAAATATCTCTCTCAAACATTAACAGCATTACAGGAAATTGTTGCAATATATTGTTTGAACATAAAAAATAAGGAAATTAAGGAGTTATTCTTGAGTCAAGCAGCATTTCAACCAATTAAATGAATGATGCGGTCAACATATAATTTTTGACAGCTTAATCTGTTTCTTAAATATTATTGAGTAAAAATAATGCAAATATACGAAGTTTGAGTCCATTTTTTTTTAATGACAGAGATTGGCCTGTGAAGCATATAATCTTTTAATAAAAATATATTTTGTGCTTTTTTAATTTTATGCAAAACAATGATTATATATTGTTGACTAACATAATATGTCTACTCTCTTTAGGGTATTAAAGTGGAATGTTAAGACATTAATTCATTTATATACAGCAAAATCTTTGATAGGTAAATTTCATTATTTTACATTTTGGGGTATATACTCCGACAGGTAATAGCGGAAAAGTGAGCATGCTGACATATGATTTTTCTTGTGTCTATCCATTGATGGGATTTATGTCTATCTTTTAAAAGCAGATTTATTAAGATTGAGCCGATTTAGTGCCGAGTATATAACTACCTTAAATTTTGTAAAATTAAAATTGTTTCAATATTTATCCAAATTAAAATTATTCTCTTTAACAGGATTTTCATTTGCTTTTATTTTTTATTGTATGTAAGTGTACATGTATTCCGCATTATTTATTTGAAAGGTGGTGGACATGTTTCAGGTCGTATAAATTTGCTATCTGATACCACTGACAGGAGTTATCTCACATTAATAAAAAGTTTTGTTGCGTTACAAAGGCGATATACATGAATTGATTTCAAAAATTTTTTAAAAGTGTCACCTTAATCCTTCCATGAAATGTTGAATACAAGTAGATTTGATTGCTGTTATGCCTTAAAACAATCGTTTCATTTTTTTAAGTGCAAAATATATTAGATCAACTTTGTGAAAATGTTTCAGGTCGTATAAATTTGCTATCTGGTTCCGCTGACGGGGTGGTAGACAAGAGTTATCTCTCCATAATACGTACGAGTTGATCGTTACAAAGCTCATATTAACCTCAAAAAAGTTTTACCTTTATCCTTCCATGGAACTGTTGAATGCAAGAAGAGTTGATTGTTGTTATGCCTTAAAACATTTGTTACATATTTTAGTGCAAAAGTTAGATCAACTTAATTTAATCAAGAAAGCATTTTGAACTATTTAAAAAAAATCAGTTTCATCATAAAATCACAGCCAAAAAAAATACGGACTTATGACTGAAATATATAAAAGTTTGAATGGATGTGGGAATGAAATGTATATTGCTGCATCCTTATATATTTCAAGGAAAGTGTAAGATTGAAAACGTTAACACGTGCTATTAAAAAGCCGATTAAAACGTATTTTCCTTGTTGTGGAAGTTGCTGGCACGAAAATGATTCCTCACTCAATGGCCTTCATGCAGTGCCAAGGTCAAATTGAGGCCCTCCGCGGCGAAGAATAGTGTCAATGTAACAGTGAGGTTTTCGCAGTTAGACGTTTTAATCAACAAACTCATCATTGCTGTATTTTGGACGTTTACAAGCATTATTCATCGTTAATATATAGAAATATAGAATAAGTCAATATTTTTTTTTCTTCTATTTTTAGGTTAGTTATTTTCTTTCTTTCTGGGGCCTGTTTCACAAAGCCTACTTAGGACTAAGTTATATCTTAGGAAAGGACATGTTCCTAAGTTCATTACTTATCCGTTTCACTAACCTCGTCTTATCTTAGGATATTCCTAAATTATGTCGAAACTTTAGGACACGTAAACTGATGACTTAGGAAGAAACTAAATATGGCGGCTGCATATTTAATAATAAACGAACGGAGACTGTTACGGAGAGAGAGGTTGTTTAGGGATAGAAACAATCTTTTGGACTATATGGATGATCGTGAGATAATTTCAAAGTTTAGACTGCCTCGTCATTTGATATTGGACATCTGTCATATGATACAAAATGACATCACAAGGCCTACACTAAGGTCTCATGCTCTTCCACCATCCCTGCAGCTTATGGCTGCATTACGTTTCTTTGCCACTGGTAACTTTCAAACAGTAACTGCCGACTTACATGGAATAAGTAAGTCGAGCATTTCAAGAATTGTCAGAGATGTGTCTCAATCATTGGTCAAAATAAGTCCAAGATATATAAAAATGTCCATTGATGAGAATGAAATTACAAACAGAATGTATGATTTTTCAAGAATTTGTGGCTTTCCTAATGTTATAGGCGCAATAGATGGTACACATGTGGGAATAAAGTCCCCATCATTTGAAGAGCACGACTTTGTGAATACAAAAAATTACCACTCTATAAACACAATGGCTGTATGTGATGCAAAACTGAAATTCATTAAATATAGTAGCAAAGTGGTCTGGATCATCACATGATTCGTTTGTATGGAACAATTCCACCCTTTGTCAACTTTTTGAAAACCAGAACATCCCAAGAGGTTGGCTACCCACTTAGATCATTTCTACTTCCACCTGTTATGAACCCAACCACACCCAAGGAGAATGCCTATTACACAGCACACATAAAAACGAGAAATGTAATTGAAAGGTGTTTCGGAGTGTGGAAAATGCGCTTTATTTTTTATATATGATATAATATGGATTATATATACATGTTCCATACGGGGGTTGCAGTTTTAGTTCGGGGAGACACAAGCAAAGAAAAAATGCTTTTAAATTAATAAAGTTGTAAAACATAAAGTAGGTACATTTTAAGTTTTCTATCCTTTTTATTGGCATTTTTATGCGGGGGGGGGGGGGGGGTCATTGTTGTTCCCTCTGGCTTTGTATAGTCCAAAGGATGGATCTATCATTAAAAACCGTTTGTCTTTAAACATGTATCCTTCGGTTTTTAGCCAAAATATATACTGTCACCAGTTTCACTTTAGACTTAAGACATGTTTCTAGTTGTCTTAAGATTTTGATAGATCTTAAGATTATCATAAGATATGAGAGTTTTGTGAAACGGCTATGGTACATGGTAGATAATTTTCGGTCTAACATGAGTGTAAGACAGATCTTAGTCATAAGACAGCTTTGTGAAACTGGTCCCTGTACTACAAAACGTATACGACTTTCTGGATCCAACCAATGAACGGCTTGAGTTTTTAATTTATTCATAAGTGACTGGTCAACGATAAAGACATGTACAATGTAAAAAACATGTACCTGCAACAAATATAGAATTGTTTGGTAAATATTTGTACACTGATTTAAAGTAAGATACGGTTCAAGTACATATATCACTTGGAAACTTATGAATCTGCATTTTCAATACAAATGCATCCATTTGTAAAGAATTTAATCCACAAAATGCCATATTTGGCCTAGCAAATATGTATATTTTGAAAAGGACAATAGAAAATATGTTTTGGGTTTTTATCAACCTAGAACATTGACACATTTCACATGTGCAACAATTTCGTCAAAACCGGATGTTACGATGTCAAACTAAATTCTAAAACGCAGCATGGTTCGAGGTTTTCCGGAAAATTGCTCAATTTTACACAATAAATCGTGAATTTCACATAGAGCACAGTCGTTACCGCAAAGAATTGAAACAGAAAAATAATTATAACTGTTCGACAAATAATTTCCAATGAAAATATTTTGCGGTAACGAGTGTGCTCATGGTGAAAAAAAAATAAAATAAAATGTCTACGCGTGTAAAAATGCTATGATCATGAACCACCATATTTGACTTTGTTTTTTATTCAAACTTTAAAGGATCAATTAGAAAAGGTGTATAATATTGATTATGTAAGTGGATGGACACTCATATCACACAAGTAAGAAAATGTCAACTGAGGCACCTATAGACACGTCTGACTACTGGAATAAATATGATGGCTTAAATTCAGTCTTAAAACATATCTGTTAAAAATGCCGATTTATCGACAGTTCTTTTTCCAAAATTAGATTGATTTACGGACAAGTACAACTTTCAACTTACTATATGTATGACTATCGCAAATATAAACTTCCATGTCGATTATTATGTTTCTTTATGACTGTGACGAGTATAAGAAATTAGAGTAGATCTAAACTTTGTTATCAAGAATCGGTAATTTTTTTTAGAATGACAGTCAGTGGTTCATTTTTAGGTCATAGGACATCAAATAAATATATAAAACACATGGTGATAAAAAAACAGTCAATTGTTTATTGAAGGCAATAAATGTGGCAAAGAATTTAAAAATTAGGGCCTACATTTCTGAAATCAAAGGAAAACAAACTTTTGAGTTAACAGTTGTACATGACGTTACTCGGTGTACGTCATTTGTGACGTCATAATAGAAGCAGTCATTGGGAATCAGTGGCAGGGAGAAATGGGGAAAATTCTTTTTTTTTTTTAGATATACATGTAGTTTTCTGTCGCTTTGTTAAATTCATATAATTGAAACGGGAAATTATTTAACAAATCCCCACGTCGATGCATATCACATGCAGCAGCAATATATATTAATCAGTTTTTTTTTTTTAAAAAAAAAAACATTCATTTCACTACATAAAACACGCGTAGATAATTTTTATGCACTTGTATAACGTGAAAAATAATTTTTAGCTTTCTTCAAAAGTATTATATACAAAGAAGTGGTTTCAATTTTGTTTTCAGAAACAAGAGCTGAATTTAAAATAGATGACCCTAGATAATAGTGTTTATTATTATTTATACAAGAACATCAAATCAAAGATCCTTCTTTGGCCACTATAGTGTTTCTCATATCAAATATTGCTTATTCTGTATTTTAATTTTTTGAATGTATAGATCAACAATCAAAATTGCCCCTGCATTGTTATGGCTTAGGGTGGGCGGAAAGGAGTATAGGTGGACTATATGTCTTCCTCTGCATTTAATTTCTGAAAATCGCTATATCCGCTATTACGAAGATTAGATTAGTAGTTTATCACTATACGATTAGAAGTGGTCACGATGGGGGGGGGGGGGGGGGTACATTTTTCCGGCAAAAAACAACTCATTACCGCTACATAAATTGAATCAGCCAAAAACAACTCATTTCCGGTACATATCAGTTTATCCAGGTTACAATATAATGTTCGATATTTGATTTCTATAATGAACAGTATTTAGACAGTGGTTGAAAGTTTTCTACTATTTTTTTTTTTTTGATCCTCGAGAAGTTGAAGAGTGCTTTGTATTTGATGTGTTTCCGAGGCACATTGAAAGGTCATCGTCATTTCAACCAACAATTTGGGCAGACGCAGATGTTGAGTGTAAAAGTTTTCACAAAGAGTTTGGCACAATTAATGTTAAATATAGTTCACAACCGAGCATTTTTGATTTTTTGGCCAATATTCAGCCTTTCCTGGAAAAAAGTTACATGAAAACGCGTGCTGTAAGAAACAGGATTCTCCCAGAATTTTATCTATGAACCGTGCTTGATTTTAAATTTTTGTTTTTTATGAAATAAAATTGATTTTAATAAAAAAAATAATAAACCCATCCTATCCAAAGTCCTACTTTCACCTACCCGTAGTGAGCAGGGGAATCGCGTCTTATGCATGTATAGGTTGTACTGTACACGCATAAGTGGCTGGCTAACGAAAGAGACAATGTAGCGGTAATGTATACTTTTTTATGTAGCGGTAATGTAAGTTTTTTTGTAGCGGTAATGACTATGTAGCGGTAATGAAAATTTTGAAAATGTAGCGGTAATGATACGCTAAACTCGGTCGGCTGCAACATACAGCTTGTTTTCGGGGTTCAAAAAAATGGAGTAGACAGTTCCGATGTCGTTTTCTTGAATGTTACCTGCAAAGTTTAAAGTTTTTTTAACCTTGAATTTATAAATGTAAGGATTTTTTTTCAGTTTTCGCAAAATTTACTTTTTTTCATATTTGCGAACAAGTAGTGCATGATTCATTGATCATTAGATTTATTAGGTACGCGTATCAACTCAAGTCATGCATGCTGAGATTGTAGCAATTTGGTACAAAATATACAGGTGAAAAATGGATACCCTCTTTATGCGTATATTCGAGAGAAAAGATAAAGAGGGAAGGCCTGGGAAGACATGTAAATTTACCTTCAAATTTTAACGATTGAAGTTCAATTTATTTTTAAGTTTTAACGAATGTTGTATGAACAAGGTGATTAATATCAAACGACGAAAAATATCTAATTATCATGGGCGTCGGGAGCAAATTGAAGTGGGGGTTAAGGTTAAGAGTTTTTTATTTACCTCCCAAAAAAACCTGAGAAGCACCGCTCGTCCGTTTTCGATGCCTATGTCAAAAAGCCTAAATCTAATTCCAAGAGATGGACCTGGCAGATTTTGAAAAATAAATAGACTGTTCTCGAAAAAAATTAAAAATAAATGCAAAATAATTTTCATGAATTGATATTTTTAGTATATACATGTACTAAAATAACATGAAACTGTTTACTTTAGCGGTTGTAAAGTATCTTAATTAAAACGTAAAGCCTTTCAATGAACCTTTCGAACAATATGTTTGAAACGAAAAAATGCTAGGATGGATCGAGGGATGGCCCTTATGTTACATGTGTTATGTGCCCGTCAGATCTAACGTATTTGAAGAGAAAGACGAATCGGATTCAAACGAGAGCATACCCCCTCCCCCTTACACTTTTGTCGACAATTACTTGTCTGTGCTGCATGTAACGCAACAAAAATAATGTCAATTGCATGGTCTTTATTATCTCACCTGTGCTGAAAGCTCAAGTGACCTTTTCTGATCACATTTTGCCCGACGTCTGTTTATCCGTCTTTAAACTTTTCACATTTTCGAGTTCTCTAGAACCACTGGACCAATGTTAACCAAACTGCCACAAGGCACTTTTTGGTAAAGGCTATTCAAATCTATTCAAATGAAGGGCGACGTCTTAGAGGAGATAATTCAGAAAATATGAAAATTTGCAGTTGATGACATGTTTTAAAAATCATCTCAAGAAACACAGTGCCAAGAATGTTGAAACTTATGGGAGAAAATTTCAAGAAGTGTAGATTTAAGTTTGTTCACATATACCCCCATGCCCTTTAAAGGTAGATTGCCACTTATGGATTTAATGGATTTAAACTTTCAATATTGAGCTGATTTCTGCTATTTTCTTAGTGATGTAGCCCATGGGCCTCTTGTAGTTCCACTGCGTTAGTACAATATAAATATATATTTATTGAATCGCATAATTATTAAAAGTTGTCTTAGCATTCGATGAAGTTGTCCCACAGTTGCTGAAATCGCACCTGTTTTTTTTTTTATTCACCCCCCCCCTCCCAATATGGAGGATATGTTGCTGTTTGCAAAAACTTTGCGTACGTAGTGCTCAGTATGGGTTCCCTGTTATGGGTATTCACATGTTCTTACAGAAATCTCAGTTTTATAAAATATTGCGAAAATGTGCTTTTGAGTGCTTTTCTTCTTATTAATGCACAGTATTTAAAAATTCCGCATCAGTGCATGTATGTTGTATATGAGCAATCAGAATGGATTTAATGTGTGCTTACTGATAATTAAAAAATCAGAGACTGAGTGATAAATAAACGAAAATACATGATCATATTTTAAACATCACTGATGCAAAAGAGTGAAATACAAATATACAGCTACTGAAACGTTTCCTGGAGAGAGAGAGAGAGAGAGAGAGAGAGAGGGAGAGAGAGAGAGAGAGAGAGAATGAGAGAGAGCTATTATTATACATGTGTGTATTTTTTAAAGCAAAACTATGTTACATAGTTATTGACAATTGTGAATAGGCATACTTCTCTTCTTGACAGAATGTTCTTATATATATATATATATGGATACTTAAAGTACAAGTACATATTATACTTGTATAATACGGCTGTTTGGGGTATACTAAGTTCTCAAGTTCATGGTTTGATACATAAACGGAATATTTCTCTTTTCCACAGAAAAATCATTTCACATCAACAGTACTAGTGATTTGAAACAATTAAATTAAATTGATCATGTACATCATTTTATATCGCATGTATACCGTGCAATATACACAAATGGTAAATGCTATAGAATTAAATTTTCATGGCTTTAATTTATTATGGACTCTAAAAAATGCATATAATATAAATAATGCTCTTTTTAAGAAAGTGTGTTTCTGTCCCCTTTTGTACACCCGTTAAACGTCGGCGATGTGTATTGCAGCTGACCGACTTTAGCGTGGGAGAGACGCGATCTCGGTTACGTCCTTTGATGTGGCGAGAATGTGACGTAGTATTTAAAGTTCTCGACAAGCAAAGCGTCAGCTCGTCACAAACAATGTAATCCTTTAGGGGTTTTGCGATTTTCTCTAACCTGTATATTTTATCCATATCTCCCAATCCTTTATAGTCGTCTCTACAACTGATAAACTCGCTGGATTAAAATTATTTGTAAGATTGCTGAAAATTCACTTCAAGCGAGTTCTTTGCCTGTGGAGACGACTATAAGTGGTTGGGCGGTGGATAAAATATATGTATTGGCTACAGAATGTGTCTAGAATTAGGGAGTGAACGCTAGTTGATTGACCAATGCTAAAATGTGGAGAAATTCTCCTCAAAAGAGCGCAAAAAATATATGCTCCGTAAATTGCACCATTTTTGCATTACGGGGTCCGTAGCGTTATGGCGCAAGACAAATTATATAAAACCACAACGCTACAGATCTGCAGTAGGCGAATGTTATTCATTAAAAATATGAAATATTACTTAAAATTCATGTTAAAAATAATTAATGTAACAACATTTACCAAATCTAAGTACGTTTTATTTTTATTTGTGCATTGAAGAAGAAAAAACGAGAAACGGTTGTGTTCATGTGCCCCGGGAACATGCACCTGATATAACGTTACATGACTGCTGCCAGCTCTGGAACATATCGTATTTGAAGATCATTATACAGATTACCCACATTCACAATAATTAATAAGGTATTGTAAAGGTCTATTAAATTCTTAGTTCAAAATATACCACTTTTTTGCCCGTTTTCTACAGTAACTGTTGTGTTCTATTTTACTTCGAAACATTTCATATTTTCGGCTTTACATTTGAAAAAGTGGGCGGGCCTATAAAAAAGCACCAATCAGATTCTTTGTTGGGTTGCGCAATCGAAAGTCGGTAAGATTCAATTGTATTTCAGTCATACTCCTCAGTATCGTCACTCAACGCATCACAAGTCAATATCAACCAAAGTGTGTACTTTCAAGCAAGATTTGCGATAAAAGCCTGCAGTATCAACTATTTTATGGATCTAAAACTACCGCAGCGGAAGTAATTTCCAATATTTTTTTCTAATTCTATTCATTCAGAATTATCATTTTTATTGATTATGAAGTTGATAAAATGAATATAAAATTGATTCTAATTATTGCATTTTAAAAGTCCTATATTCCTATATATCTGTGCATTATAATTGCAAAGTCATTCGATCGCTAATTGACGTGACGTTACATTACAAAAATGACGTTCCTATTGCATTTTTCCATTAAAACATTGCCATATTGCAAGACCTCGTTTTTAAAAAGTATAATAGATATTGAAAAAAGAAAAACGGTTATGAAAAGCGTAAAGTCTATACTATCTATGATAAAAATCGCGTGAATATTTTGCAAGAGGCATTTTTTGATGGTTCGTGGACTTTGCTCTTTAATTTAAAAAAAAAAAAATTAAAAAAACCTTTTATTAACGTTACTAATATTGTTATAGAGCTCTTTTAATGAATACATCTAAAACTATATTTTAAAAAAAAAATGTAAATAACCACATTATAAAGAAGGTAAAACTCTTATTTTTATAAAAAATTTGAGACGTTTTTACAAATTCTTGCCTTAATTTTTAAATGATTACATGTATCTAATGAATGACGATACGTTTCTCAGTTACGTAAACTAAATTCAATAAATATTATTGGCGCATTTACTATCTATTCATTGGGCTTCTTTATAATTAAAAACTTTCTAACAAAATCTCTTATATTGCACACATTTTTTATGGTGGATATTTCATTTAGTGAGTTTAAAACAAGTTAAGCAATCACAAAAATATAACATGTATAATACAAGTAATTAACAGTATTGGAATAAAACGAATCGTAACAAATATATATTCGAGGTGCTTATGTGTGAATATTCATTATACACTGAGAAAAATGGCTCACATGAAACTCATGCAATTTTCTTTTTATTTGTAGATAATGCAAAAATCATTTTATAATATTAATGATTTATAAAATATTTCATCTTGTGGCTATCATTTGAAATGGTTTGTTCAATATTCATATATATAATATTTTTCATTACTTTTATGAGATTTTCATGTGATATGCTCTAGATCTCTATATAAAATTCGTAAGAAAGTTATGTTAAAATTACATACTTTTCATGATACAAAGTCTTTCGAATTTGGGCGTTTTATTCATTTGCATGACAATAGAGTTAAATAGAAATCTGTTTAATCGTGTGGACAGGTAAGGAACATATTACAAAAGTTGTATACGACAAGTTGTATACGACTTGTATTACCGTGTAAAGCCGCCTTAAGGTTTACTAGCCTAGGAACGTTACCTTGTATTAAGCAAACGCCTACTTTAAGAATAATTTTTTTTAAAAAATACATGCATGTATAACGTATGTGGTATGGCGGTGAGGGTGTACTTAGTTCCATCGGGCAACTTGTCAAGGAAAATAATTGAGTAGGTCAGTTAAATCACACTTTCGTCCATTTTAAACGAAAGTAAAAGAAATCCTTACCACGATTTCCCCCCCCCCCCCAAATCCACACCCCTCCCCCTTTCAGACTATTTTTTCAAACTAATTGAAATAAGCTTCCTTAAACTAAAGACTAATCAAACTACTCTTACAATACATGTTAAGGATTTGTAGTTATGTGGGTTATTATTTACACACAGCTATTCACAGCTTAAGAAATGTCCTAGGATAAAATTATGTTAAGATTGTTTCGTAAAACAGCTGTGACAAATCTTAGGAACTTCCTAAGTTATAACTTAGGCATATCCTAAGTTATGTCTTACGACATATCTTAGGAAATGTTTGTGAAACAGGCCCCTGGCTGCCCTCCTTCCTTTCCAAAAGTGTGTTTTTTGTGAGGACCGGATGTATGTCTTCATGTGTGTCTCTATGTGTAGGGAGGAGGGGGTTGGAGTCGTGAGGGAAGTGCAGAAACATGAATATATTGATTTGAGAATTACATTTTTTCATTGACCAAGACAGGAATGTGCTGTCTAAGAAGATTATTTTTTAATTGCTTGAGCACAAAACTAAAACATTCCTTTACAAGCTAAAAAGAAATATATGACGGTTGATGGAAATAAAATTCTGTAGACTTTTTAAGAAAGGGAGGGGGCAGCTCCGTTAAAGGCCTCTTTAAATTCAATATATAAAATAAAGTTACAATTACCATCCCCCCGTCTTTTTCTGCAGTTTCTGTGAATCCTGCTAAACATTATTGTGTATTTATGCTCCCCATGCAAGATCGCTTAATTGCAATGTCTTGTTGATATTTTTCCCTTTTATTTTTATGCTCCCGAATTTTTTCGGGGCGCATATTGTTTTTGTCCTGTCTGTTTGTCTGTTTAACTGTTTGTCTGTTTGTCTGTCTTTCTGTTGTCAACTTTAACCTTTGCCAAAACTTTTGAACCTTAAGAGATAGATACTTTATATTTGGTATACATACTCCTCTAATAAAGTCCTTTCAAATGACATCAAGGTAAATGACCTTGTGACCTTGACTGTGACCTATATGCTAAAAATAACTTTTCCAACTGTTTCTTATAACTTTTGAACCATAAGAGATAGAGACTTCATATTTTGTATGCATACTCCACTAATAAAGTTCTTTCAAATGACATCAAGGTCAATGATCATGTGACCTTGACTGTGACCTTTATGTTTAAAATAGCTTTTTCAACTGTTTGTCATAACTTTTGAACCGTAAGAGATAGAGACTTCATATTTAGTTTGCAGACTCCACTAATAACGTTCTTTCAAATGACATCAAGGTCAATGACTTTGTGACATTGACTGTGACCTTTATGCTAAAAATAGCTCTTTCCACAACTTTTGAGCTATAGGAGATAGGGACTTCGTATTCAGTATGCATACTCCTCTAATAAAGTTCTTTCAAGTGACATCAAGGTCAATGACCTTGTGACCTTGACTGTGACATATATGCAAAAAATAGCATTTTCAACTGTTTGTCATAACTTTTAAACCATAAAAGATAAAAACATCATATTCAGTATGCATACTCCACTAATAAAGTTCCTTCCAATGACATCAAGGTCAATGACCTTGTGACCTTGACTGTGACCTACGGTATATGCAAAAATAGTTTTTTTTCCACTTTTTGCCATAACTTTTGAACCAAAGGAGATAGGGACTTCATATTTATTATGCATACTCCGCTGATAAAGTTCTTTCAAACAACACCAAGGTCAATGAACATGTGACCTTGACTGTGACCTATATGCTAAAAATAGCTTTATCCACTTTTTTCCATAACTTTTGAACCATAGGAGATAGGGACTTCATATTTTGTATGCATACACCATTAATTAAGTTCTTACAAACAATATAAAGGTCAATTAATTTGTGACCTTGACTGTGACCTATATACTATAAATAGCTTTTCCGAACTTCGTTGACGCCAGGCGCATAGTGTTACACAAACACGTCTTGTTTATCCATTTTTCGTCATTCTGCTATATGTAAAAAAAATTAAAAAATAAGGTAGGGGGAATATATGTTCAAGTTCCACCTAAAATATTTCCTTCAAAAAAGTAAAACAAAATTTTTACTAAATTGTTTACCTACTTTTGTCATCAGATGTCCCACAAACAAGAAAATAATGTGGTGTCGCTATTAAAAGAATGAACTCCCTACTCCTGGACTCTAAAGCAGATGCTCGAATCACTGTGTCTCGCAGACGACGAAATCAAAGCGTTGTTTCAATTTATAGCTATTATGAAGAATAAAAATCTTTTTTTACAGATTTGCATTAGTATTTCAGGATTATTAAATTGAATAATGATAAATCTCCTCATCTTTTTAATCTCATTTATTCAGCGATTGTTAAAGTGGAGATTAAAAAAATGTGGTAGGGGTGGGGTGGTTCACATTCTAAAACATCTCTGTTCAATAGGACTGAATGCATACGTTTATTACATTTTTTACCCATGAAATACTGAAATTTATTCATTGAATAAAAATGATATTCTGTCACACTGTGAAAGGATATCAAAATGATATCCTGTCACGGTGTGATGAATATCAGAAGTGCGGGAAAACTCTTGATTTCCCATCCCATAACTAAGATTTACTGTAAAAAAATCTTCTTCGACCTAATGTAAGATAGATGAAAATAAATAAAACACTCTGACGGCGGTTAAAACTGTTAAAATTACCAAAAATATGTTGCTAAATTCATGTTTACTGTGTTTTCACCTCACATAGCTATGACGTCTCAACCGCCCAACTATGACGTCACGAGCCTATGACTGTATAACAAAAAGACAGAGGCAAAGGAAAAAATCAAAGAATTTTATTTTAAAAATGTAATAAACAGAAAATTCAATGTTTTGTAGTTGAATATGAAATTTATCTCACGAGTGGGACAGGATTTTGATATTTTCACGAGTGCGAAGCGCGAGTGAAAATATCATAAATCCTGCCTCACGAGTGTCTCGTATTCAACTACAAAACATTGAATATCCTCTATGTACATAGAGTGTAAAAAAAAAGATTGAAGTGCAGTCCATGTAGTTTGACTGAATGTTAACAATTCACTTATTTTATTTTATTAATTTATTTGTTTGTTGATTTATGATTTATTTATTTGTTTATCATTTCAGATAAAATCCTTGGCTATCCAACGAAAGTCAGATGTATACTGTATTGTTTACTTATATCTGATAAATATCGGATTAGTTTCATTGAACAATCACACAAAATCACAAAGGACAAAATAAGACAGAGGTATTTCCCTGATATAACTGCTGACGGCTCGGTAGACCTTCCTGATGAAATCACAGAAACACGTGACGGTGTGATAACCTTTATATCAGACGACATCCGACATGACGTCATGTCCGCCTTTGTTACGGAGTGTCTGGTGGAGGACAGTGATCTGGAGTTTTTTCTGACCACGGCGTCACGTGACGTGACATCAGAATACTGCCGGTCCTGGTGGTATGAGAGGAGTGAAGGAGAGAGATGTCTGTATATACCGGACGAGCCGGAGAAGATGTACGACCTCTTTATAGACAGTCTACAGCTGGACATCATCACACACTGTACCTCGTCTGACGTGTTAATTCATCCAAGGATCAGTGAACGTTGTAAGTATAACGTCTCCAAGATCTGTCTCTGGTTATGTGGTTCACTGATTTATGTAGTATTACCTCTGTGACACTCCACTAAAAATGTCATATTTCAGGGAGAATCTTCATCATATTTTAATACGATTCCCTATATTAACTCTTCATTTTCTTGATTTGTGTATAAAAATACAGTTACTTTTATGGTTTTCATTAGCGACTGTGTAATGTTTCAAACAAATTACATGTGAATGTTTGAGAAATACATTTAATGATTGGAAAATTATTTTAATTGCTACCCCTGTTAGTTAAGTGTAGTTTAAAAAAAATATAATTACAAGTAACAGCTTTTAAAAAAGCTTGCCTGACGTAATCAATCAATATCTGTAAGAGAAGAAAGGATAAATCTTTTGAGCAATACTTTTTTGTGTTTGAAACATGTATTTTTATTTGCATTGAGAACTTTGTAAAAATATTTAATTATTTAAGGTAGGATTCTTCTCTGATTTCCGAGTAGAAGGAATATTCAAAGTTTATTGTTGATATGTCTGCTATATTTATATGTAATAGATTTAAAAGACCATATTTTTCTTTCCTCATCACAATTATACAACTTTAAATAGAAATTGTACACTGCATTTGAAAACTAGCAGGGACTATATATTTTTGGCGGAATGGTGGCGTATGAAAATATCTTCGAATTCTTTTCTGCCTCTCAAAATTATTATAGAACATTGAATTTAGTTATATTTTTACGCAATCAAAGACTAGACGAAATTTTCGAATGTAAGTTAAATTAATAATAAGGGGCTAAAGTTTCAAAATATATCAAATAAATAAGATTTTTCACACATAATAGAACTATGTTGGCTTTTAAATGCTTCACATCTAAGTACAAATATGAGCAAAAATCTGTAAAAAGTGTTATTTCTCTCTTAGTAAACGATCAAAACTTTTAGTTTTTGTATCATTTAGTACCTTTATGTGACAGCTTTACACTATGTGAAAACTGGAAAAAGTTAGATATAGGAAGCATATAAAAATAACTAATAAATCCTGAAAAAATTAAGAAAAGTAGAGGAAATTCGGATTAGCAAATATCCATTTTATTTAAGTTATCCATGTCAATTTGGTAATATCATCTTAAAGGCCCTATATTATAGTATCTTTTTATGCAAAAAGGAAAAAAGATTTAATCTTTTGAAGTACAATTAGGGATTGCATAATTGGAAACAGTAATTTTTTTTATTCTCAATGTCCAGGAAAAAGGTAATAACCTTGACCTGACCTTGCCCTCTAATAGTAAACGGTAAAATTTAATCTAACTGATACCGTCACTTAGTGATA
>NW_026921042.1:0-18338 GCF_032062105.1 Saccostrea cuccullata
AAAACGTTAAGAATACACAACATCTTAACAAAAGTGGTTTTAACTATTAAACACACAACACCGACTTTATAAGCGGCAAAACAAAATAGCCTACGTGCGTATATAACTCAGTACATTGCACAAAAATAGAACAATAAACGCATGAGTAACTCTACCCAGCAAAACCTGTATACGTAAATAGTAACAAAAACATTAATTAACTCAAGTTCTTAAATAGTTCTACGTTTTAAATGTATTACTCAAAAACTTACATATGAAATAAAAAACAAACTTACCCCTTTGGAGAAATGGTTACCGTTGAAAGAAAAAATTTAGCCACTCATCTTGGACTGTATGTCAACCATTTAAAAGCTATGAAAACGTGGACCCTGGTTACCTGGTCAGCTATGCAGCGATTTAAATACCCCAAAATACAATAGGTCGTAACTGACCAATACCTGCAAAACTTAACTGAGGTTCAATAAGGTAACAAAAGTATAGAGGTCCAGTAAAGGGTAAATTACATGTATATGTTTCTCATGTATATGATCTTTTGGAAATGGATAAAAATGTATATCGTTTAAATTTGGAATGAAATCAAAGAGATTAGATTCCGCATTTTCTACCATACAAGCACGTGACGATGTATCAATTCTTTTTTTTTAATAGGGGGCAGCCATGAAAAGAATTTTTGTACATTATGATTTCAATCTTGCTAAAGTTATTTGAGATCAATTTCCTATTTAATAATCATGTTGCATTTGGTAGAAAAAGTACCTGCTAACCGTCATATTTCTGGGGTACTCTTCAGAAAATTTTAAATTCCACGCAAGACCTCCCATGAATGATTCAGTGTTTTCTTGAACAAAGATCTACTCTGGCGATACATCCACTGATCCAGATATCATAAAGCCCTTATAATGATGCATTAAATTTTGAGATCAGTTACTCTATTGTTACTGATGCAGATTAATATTTTTATTCCATTGCCATGATTGTTATACATACACATGTATATATGATAATTCATTGAAGTGTTGTTTTGTTTGATTTTTGAATATATTAAGGTTTACTTACTTTGAAAACATTTTTATATCTTGTATGTCATAATTGTTTTTTATTTGTTTGTTTGTTCTTGTTTTATATATTCAAAAAAAAAAAACAAAGGTTTTGACTTAAAAAATATGTTTTGTGAAAATCAAGACATTTCTTAAATACATGTATATGATATTTCAACTTGTTGTATTGTTTTAAATGGTAAATACACCAATACCACACATGTGTTGAGGTTAAACCATGAAACGTCTTTGGTAGAATGTCAAAGATATACTACGCATAGGTATTAGCAACTTCAATTTTATCATGCTGAAAACTTTTTCCATTTTTTTAAGTAAAAAGTTCCATAACAAAGTCCTCAATCTGGTTCATTAACTCTGTCTCACGCACTCGCAGACTGGTTTATTTTTACCTTTACCTAAGAATTTTATCATTCTGCAAAATTTCACCAAATTTCTTAGCTATAACATTTGATAAGACAAAAGCTAGGGCTTTCATACTCCAGATGTGTGTTTCTTATTACAAGAACTTTCCTTGAGTTTCAACAACTTTTAACTCTTTGACCTTGACCTTTGAGCACTTCGAAAAGGCTTTCATTTTTCATTGTATTCCTTGTGACATTTCTTTAGATATCATGTCTTGATCTTTTGTCCTTGGAGTTTGACTTGCAATTGAGAAACATCAGCCTTTGCTATAAGCTGCCATCAGTGTTTCACAACAAGTTTTTTTTTCTCCATTATCAGTTTTAAACTTGTTCTGGTGTAATGATATCAATTAATTTTGTATGTTGATAGCTTTCACAAACACCTTTTATGCATTTCCAAACACTGGATGCAGAAAGATATTTATAAAATAACATTCACTTGTGTGTCTGGATCCCTCAATATTTTCTCTAAGAAAAACAAAATTTCAACAAATATTTTATCAGTATTTCATTTATTGATATCAACTCAACTTCACTCTTTACTTATTAGAAACCCCTTCTCATCAGAATATATTTGATCAAAAACACAACAAAAACAAACATATATTCTCGATAATGAATAGTGTAACTCAAGTGTGATCACCTTAGCTTATGCATCTGAGAGAAGGAATTATAATGTCATGTTTTTTAATATTTACTATAATAAAGAATAAAATGTACTTCAGAGACATGACAGTAATTAAATTATATGCATTTTTGTATGAAATCCATCCACATGAAAAAACAATGTCCAAGAAAACATTTGACTTTCTATCTTTTAATAACATGATGTTAAGCTGTATAAACCCTATTTTACAAATCCTGTTACTTCTGAAATCCAAATGCTTAGGAGAGTGCTTCCTTAATAAACTAAAAAGCAAAGCACTTCAAATGTTCCCTGCTGTCTATATACCATTGACTTTGACCTTCATTTATGAGATGGATATGTTTCTAAATATGGGTACAGGTGTAGTTAAAAAAGGTCACATTAAGGAAACATCAAAATTATTGATTCACAATGGTAATTTGGACATTTTTAACAGAATAACATAAAACAAAGAATAAAATAAAGTACCAGAAACTCTTAACAAACAACAAACTAAAAATAAATAACTGTCTCTGATGGATAAAAAATCAAAAACTTTGTTTCAAGACCTCTTACCTAAATAAAGGATTTCATTCTCTACAATGTCAAGTCATTTATACCAAGTATACAGAACAGACTTGGTATTTCATACTTTTCCTATATTTCTAAGTATAATAATTCCAGAGACATTTACCACTAATGAAGAACTGCCTTTATCTGTGTCAGATAAGTAAACCAAAAGTAAAACTAGTAAATGCCCCTCCTAAGAAATCCTCTTTATAAGAAATGTTGATATTGAGGTTTACTCTTATTTGATTCAGTGGTCTTTGAAACTTTGGTTAATTGAGCAATAACAACACATGTATTGTTTATGTTACAACATAAAATCCATCTAAGGGGCATAATTTAAATGCTATATAACCAGATCTATATTTCACTAATAATAAATGTAAATGCATGAAAACAGATTGACTGCAATAAAACAATCAAACACTGGTATCAGAAATATAATTCTATCAAAAATAACTCAAACACTACAAGATATGTCTAACATAATGAGATCAAAACAAGTAGCACTAAAACATCTGTTGAGGTGAATGTTTTGGCACAATAGTGATCGACACAATCATTTGAAGGTTTGTTCTTTTGTTGAAATAAATGTCAAAGTTGATTGTAAAGAACATAAAGAAACTGTGGTTGAACTCCATGTTTAACTCCATGACCGTGTGTCACCCAGGTGACCTTGACCTGATCAGGTATGTGACCTTGACCTGGTCAGAGATAGGTTTCCTCAGTCTGAGTGGCTGCCCCTCGGGTGAAATGTTCCACGTCCTCGATGGTTTCGGGGAGGGGTTTCTTGTGAGTCTCTGGGAGAAAGCAAGCTAAGATTCCCCCTACGACCATGATCACTCCGAACACGACTAGAGGAATGTAAGACTGGGAGCTGCTGGTCTGAAAACAAAAGGCAGAGGAAGTTAATTATAGAGTAATTCACTGTCTAAAATAAAGAAATGGAAACATTCTCAGATTTAAAGCAACTTCTAGTTTGAAAATTCCTTCATACCCTATATATATTTTTGGAATACTGAGATTTGTTTTTCTACTGTTAATGCTTTGTTTTGAAAAAAATTATGCATAATGTTGGACATATTGAGGCCACAGTAAAGGAATAAAATTTGGGTAGGACTTAAATAAGTGTTGTATTATTGAACAAATCCTGAAATCCAAATACTTACTGCATAGACTATCAGAGGTGCAGCTATTCCACCTAAATTCTCAAAGAAAGACGACAGCCCCACGGCTTGGTTTCTACAAATACATGTAAGTAAAAATGGCTTAGTACAAATGCTTTTTAATTTAAATTAAGATTTTTTTTTTAAGTAAAATTTTGACAAAGTCTAGTTTTACATTTCCCATTTTATCAGACTTCAAAATATATATATAATGAGCCTACTTTAAATTGACAATTAACTTTTGCAATGAATTATCAACCACAACTGGATTTCAAAAATGCCAATAAGCCCCAAATCTTTCCAATTTCAAGTGTAACCAAATATATGTAAATGAATTAGTAAAAAGGAATTCAGTGCTGAAAATTCTATTTTTAGTAACCTGGCAACATCAAATCGAAATTACTTTAAAAAATGCACTGTTTATACAACTGTCTGTCCAAGTCAAATATGAATATAAACAAAAACTGTGAGGAGTAGCGTTTTTAAAAATATGACAGAAAATTTGAATTTTTATGTTAAAATTGATCAAAATTTTTTTAAAAAATGCACTATTTTATGAAGTTAGTAAAGAACATGAATTGAAATCCCTGCTGAATTTTTAATGGAATTTTACAAAAAAATTTTTGACATGGCAAACCGGAAAAATCAACACTATTTTATGTATCTTAGTGTATCTGACCTTACCTTGGTTGAAATGTCAAAACTGTAGAAAAGGTTTAGATGTTTTAAAGTGAATTTCACCAGAAAATTCTATTTTTAGTAACCATGGCAACAGTTCATTGAAATCAAAAACTGAGGCATATTCTACAGACCATGTATAGTCCAACTTGTATGCCAAGTTTAGGAAATCAGTAAAAAGAGTAGCGTTTTTTCCAAATTTCAAAGAAAATTCTATTTTTAGTAACCATGGCAACACCGTTCATAAATCAAAAACGGATGAATTCTTATGTAATAGTCTACTTGTGTGTCAAGTAATACCATCAGTAAACTTTGTATATTTTTGAAAAACAGTAAGAAAATTTTATTTTTAAAATATTTAACATTGTTTATCTTCAAAAATTTACAAGGATTTTTTTTTATGTACCAAGTTTATGGAACAAACTTGAAATAAACACAAAAATGGACAGTTTCTGCAAAAAATTTCCCAAATTATCAGACACCTAGGATATATATATACGGTAGAAAATTAAGCGTGGGGTATCAATAAACAATCACTTTGACATCAAGAACAATTACTTTTGTCCAATGACTGTATCATACCTGACAACTGTGGGGAAGATTTCTGAGGAGTAAAGGTAGGACAGAGAATAAGCCCCAGTAATCCCAAACTTTCCTATCATGGCGGCTGTTATCTGTAACCAGGTTAGGTCAACACCAGAATCTGAAAACAATCTGCTGAATTAGGTACATACAATGAGAAACAGTGCTGGTCTATCTTTTTCTTTGTCTGGATGTTAATGAGTTTACATACGTGATTTTACCTGTTTGACTGGGGATGAATATAGTTATAATGTTCATGATCCCTGACAACAGTAGGAAAAATATCACAGGTCTTCTACGTCCAACCCTGTAAAATAGAGAAAACAAATTAATCGGTACAAACAGAAACCGTGACCTGTTACTGAAAGCAAAAACAAGAGACCTCTTCTGACAGACCCCCTCACCCCGACTTTTTTTAAATTCAAAGTCACTTTATCCATTATATTAAATGATTTATTTATTTCATAAAATTAAAAAACAAAAAAACAAGGGAGATAATTCCAGTACCAGTTGATGATAAACATGCAGATGATTAGAGCTGGGATCTCAACAATCCCGCTGATCCCTAGGTTCAGGAACTGGTTACCATGGAGCTGGGGCGTGGCAAAGAGAATCCCAAAATAACACACACTGTCAGCTGTCCTATAAAACAGGAACAAATATGAACTATCACATGTCAATATATCCTAATTAATAAAAGTTCATTATTAAACGTACCTTTCAATATGTTGAATTATCTAAAAGCTCACAACAATTATTTTAGTACATGTATTCCAAATCATTTGTGTAAATGAACAATGTTTTCCTATGAGTTAATTTTAATTTTATACATACATGTATTTATTTAAAAAAATCTTACCATAAATAAAACATGATTAATGTGTATGTCCTCAACTTGGTAGTCTTGAAGAGGTCAAGGACGGTATATTTCTTTGTGTCCTTTGACCTCAGGAGACCCACTTGACTTTGACCCACACCAGCTGGGTCCACTGGTTCTTGTTCCTGGATAGCTAATAGTTCAGCTGGAATCTCTTTCCTGTTTACTTTGGCTGCAAACTTGGCCACAGATTTAGCCTGATTGTACTTCTTGTTAGCTATAAGCCATCTAATCGATTCTGGTAAAAACCTAGATCACAAAGAAAATTCACCACTGATAACAACAGTATTTTGGTTATTTATATCTGAATTAGAGGTAAAATTATAATTAGTACAGTATAAAGTATTGGTATAAATGTCTAGACTTATACAGTGTTTATATAAAAATACTTAATTCATATTTATATAATTTAATTCTGGTTGTAACACTGTATTTGATTGGATAAAAAATTTACTTCATACCGTATAAAATGGGTTGCCTATGTCAAAATGACTTACGTCAAAAAAATGTATTAAAATCTGTAAATGAACAATACATTCAAATTTATTGAAGTTATTTAAATAAAACATGATTAATTCTTGCATCAAATGAATGAAAAAATTAAATTATATTTCAATGAATTTGACCTAGGAGACCCACCACTTATATGGGTATAAAACTTATTTGTTCTTGGAAACAGTTTACTGGCTTTTTTTACTTTAGCTGCAAACTTTCACGGTTTATAAAGCGTAAAAAACTGCCTCAATAACCCAGATTAATACCATATAAAAGTCTATTAAATTCATATGTAAATGTAACAAAAAATAAATGACATTAATTAATAAAGAGCTCTTCTATATTGGGTGATTTTACATAAATTAATGCAGATATTAAAACAGCAGAAGATAAGTAGGGATTTTTTAAGAATCATAAAAATATGGGTTAAGCATTTTCATACCAGGCATAAATAAGAGTGAGAAAATTTGGTACTGAGATCACAAGCTGTAGGGTTCTCCAGTCTCGTATAAAGTACCCCAGGACTGCCAGCATCACCAGCCCCACCCCCCCAGGAACAGTTAATGCCCACCGAGGGAAAGGAACGATTGGAAGCCGGAAACATCTCTGTTACCATGACATAGGTCGTCAAGGCAATAGGCTGAAACAAAATACATGTAATCTCAATTTACAAACATGCAAAAATATTAATTTTGGTAATTTTTAATATATTTTAACATCTTGAATTTCATGGAATAATTTAACTAATTTTTAACATCTTGAATTTCACTAAATAATTTAACAAATTTAGTTTTGTTAATGTCAGTAATTAAAACAAGAGGCCCACAGGCCTTATAGGTCACCTGAGTATCATATAACAACTTTCCAACTATTGAATTGGTTCATGTTTTAAATCAAAGGCCAAGAAATTTAAAATTTTAAAAGAGGCACTATTGCTTATAATAACTATACACTTAGCTTGCTTACTTTGGTTACTTAATACCCAGAGGTAAATCAGAGTAACAAAGAGAAAATAAATTTCCACCTTATAACCAGTTGTGCACTCCACCCCACAGGAACCACTGAACCTGGGGGCACATATTTCTATATTTTGGAAATTTTATAATGAATTTTATTTCATCACAAATGGTTGATTAATACCAAAAAGTACATTTCAAAGCATTTATATATTTTCAGACTATGTAACCCCCACCCCAAGTACCCTGACCCAGGGGCCCTGAAATTAACCATTTTGGATGAGGCACCTTTCATCATCATTTAATAATAAACTTGCTTCAGATGCTGGATTTTAATTACATTTTTGTGATGAAAAACTAGTCTGAAGTTTTTATATAGGTCTATTACAAAGTATCAGATCAAATTGCTTAAATTTTGAATTTTTGGATGTACCCTTTTTGTTGGTTAATTGTTGGACTTTGCTTTACTTAAAGACAACATTCGTTGAGGTGAGCTCTGTAATCTATGATTACTTATGTTTATGTATATTCATATCTATACAATGGAGTCCACATCTTTCCAAATAAAGTTTGAGAACATTTTTAAAAATCTGTTTTTACTTGTTTAGTGCTTAGGGACAAACACTACAAAGTTTTTTTTTTTATATTTAAATGTTCTTATTTTTTGTTAAATTTATGTTCGAGATATAGAATGACCTATTTGAATTTTATGCTGCCTGGTAATACTTTACAACCCCTCTAAATCAATTTTTTAAATACCAACTAAAACTATATTTATGTTCATTTTTCTTCAAAAAATTCTAGCATTTTCATCCTTTTATATCTAGTCAAAACTCCTGGTAATGTAAGCTAATTTTTTGTTTAAGAACATTTTATGGGACTTCAATCTAAAATCAAGAGTAGATTGTATGTTGCATTATATGTCCTTAATTATTTTCAATTACAGTAGAAAATTATGATGACTGTCAAATTCACATGAAGTGCATTATTTATATTCAAAAAAAAAAGCTGCAATGCAAAGAATGTTTGCTTGAATGTTTAAATGCCCCTCATGGACCAGGAAGTAAAATCACCTGACAGGTAGATAACACAGGTATATCACATGATCAGTCCATAGAGAAAGACTAGATAATGCAGGTGTGTCACATGATCAGAGTATACAGAGATAAAGAGACAGGACGGTCACCATTATTAAAATCAGGTAATAAACAGAGCAGTAACTTCAACTTTTTGCAAATTTTGAAAATTCAGTAATGTGTGCTTTAGCTATGTAAACAATATAATCTTGAACATGATGTCTTGACTATCGCTATACATGCATGTGATTATCTGAAGAAAAAAAATTCTGCATGCTTAATGGTCTCAGATATACAATTTTATTTTCTGTTCTATCAAACAATTGAAAACAATTGTTGCCCTCAAATCTGTATGTTACTCATTAATGCTGAATTTCTTTATGCTAAAAGTCTAATGATGGACCCCCGTACCAGTGCCCAGGACGTGATGCGATGTGACCTGTGTGAGACCGCTGTGGTACAGATGCACTGTGATACGTGTCTTGTCAACCTGTGTAAGGCCTGTGTGGGAGAACACTTTTCTGTTGATTTCTCAAAACCTCATAAAATTGTGGACTTCAAGGACAGGAAATCCACCCCCCTCTACCCTATATGTACATCTCATAACAAAGAACAATGTATCATGTACTGTAAACAATGTGACATTCCTGTCTGCAGCGACTGCATTGAATCTAATCAACATTTAGGTCATGAATTATCTAAAATTCTGCGAGTTCTGAATGAAAAGAAGGATATTATTATAAAAGAGAGGAATGAATTAAATGGTACAATATATCCCACCTACCAGGACATTGCCTCTGATGTACAAAACAGAATGAGTCAGTTAGAAAAGGAATATGGAGATCTCTCAACAGCCATAACAAAACATGGAGAGGACTGGCACAGAGAAATTGACAAACTTGTCAAGAAACTTAAAGCTGAAGTTGATGAGATGAAAAACACACAGTTACAAACTCTACAGAAACATCTGGATGAAATAAACAAGACAATGTCTGACATCAAGGATGAAATTGATTCAGGTGAAATAGCAATAGACACGAATGACTTGTCAGAACTATTTAGTGTCACACCCAATGTACAAATATACAGAAATCTTCCACACAAAATTACACTGTCTTTACCCGAATTCATACCAGGAAAAATCCATGAAGAACTTAGTAAACTGTTTGGCACTTTATCATCGAGTTCTTTTACTTCAGATAAAAATGGCTACAGCATGAAGACAACACAGAAATCACCAGAAGCTGGATCCTCTCCTCCAGTCAAACAGCTGCTTGATGAACCAGAGACTGTCACCACCATAGACACTGGGTATGGCAGACTTTACAATGTGGCCTGTCTGAGTGATGAAGAAATCTGGACAAGTGGAATTGACAGCACCATGAAACTCTACAGCATCAATCAGGGATCGCTACTCAAGTCAATCACAACCAAGTCAGGAAAAAGTCCAAAGGACATAGCAGTGACAAAAAGTGGAGATCTAGTTTATACTGATTACAGAGATAGTACTGTGAACATTGTCAAGAATGAGAAGATAGAGGAGGTGATCAGACTACAGAACTGGAGACCTCAAGGTGTCTGTAGTACCTCCTCTGGTGACCTCCTGGTTATCATGGAAAGTGATGATAACAAACAAACAAAAGTTGTCCGTTACTCTGGCTCCACAGAGAAACAAACCATTCAGTTTGATGATAAAGGTAAACCTCTCTATTCATCTGGTGGATATATAACTGAGAACAGGAACCTGGATATCTGTGTGACTGACATTAGAGCTAAAGCAGTAGTGGTGGTCAATCAGGCCGGGAAACTGAGATTCAGGTACACTGGACATACTCCTGCTCCAAAGAACAAACCATTCATTCCAAAAGGAATCACCACAGACAGTCAGAGTCACATCCTTACAGCTGATCATAACAATGACTGTGTCCACATCATAGACCAGGATGGACAGTTCCTCCGTTACATAGACTGTGGACTGAGTGAACCCTGGGGACTGTGTATAGATACAAATGACAATCTGTTTGTTGCTCAGTATGGAAACAGACAAGTGAAGAAAATCAAATATCTCCAGTGAAACACATCATTGTGTTGTTTTCAATATAATAATAATAAATAAAAGAGGTATGCAATAGTACTGATATATAAGTATTCTGTTCTGTGAAAACTCAATTCTTTTATATGAACTATAAATATTAAACATATGTATAAATGTGTGTAAACAAAGTAAAACCTTGAATAATTTTGAAGTGAATGCCAGAGGATTATTTAGAATTATTTTCAATTGTTTGGTATGTTTTAAACAAGAGGTCCAAGACCTTATAGGTCATCTGAGTATCATGTAACAACTTGAATTGAATAGGTTTGTGTTTAAAATAAGAGGCCCACAGGTCACTTAAGTATCATGTAAGAACTTTCCAACAATTTAATTTCGTTATTGTTTTTAACCACATTCCATGAAATTCAAAAATTTTGAAAGAGGCACCATTGCATCATGTGTATACATGTTGCATGTTTTAAGTTTGATTTCTAATTACCCACAGGCAGAGTAGGGGAACAAAAACAAGAGGCCCATGGGCCTTGTAGGTCACTTGAGTATCTCGTAACATCTTTTCAACAATTGAATTTGATTCATGTTTTAAACCAAAGGCCATGAAATGCAAAATTTTGAAAGAGGAACCATTGCTTATAATAATGAAAGAAAAAGTGAGCAAGCTCACATACCCCATGCTCCCCCATAACTTGACGGTGAAACACATAATGAAAGGCACAGTGCACTTTAAATACATAGTATAGATCAAAAAGGGCAATATTTGCAAAAAATCTTCACATCAAAATGTCTTGCATATGAGAACATTTAAATGTGGAATGAAGTTTCTAAATAAATTATGGAATCAAAATTTCTTGACAATATACAAATCCACACATTAATTTGAATTGGGGGATGTTGAGAAATTTTCTTGAATATGAGGCAAAACTCTTTGGGATAAAATAATGGAATATGTCCTAAATATCAGCATAGGTTGACAAAACTATGTAAACAGTTTAAGAGGAGTGGTGCTAACAAACTGTTCATCTCTATATTCAAAAAATGTGGCAGAAAAGTCTAAGTTGGAAAGTGTGGAAATTCCTGGAAAAATTTAGGAATCGAAATTTCCTGGTAATATGCACATCTACACATCGTCTCCTAAATACCTGCAAAGTTTGACGAAATTCTGTGCAGCGGTTTATGAGGAGTTGTGCTGACAAACTGTTCATCTCCACATTCAAGGTATGGCCAAATGCCTAAGTTAAAATGTGCGGAAATTCCCGGAAAAAATTAAGGAATCGGAATTTCCTGGTAATATGCACATTTAAACATTGTGTCCTAAATACCTGCAAAGTTTGACGAAATTCTGTTGTGCTGACAATCTGTTCATCTCCACATTCAAGGTATGGCCAAATGCCTAAGTTAAAAAGTGCGGAAATTCCCAGAAAAAATTAAGGAATCGGAATTTCCTGGTAATATGCACATCTAAACATTATGTCCTAAATACCTGCAAAGTTTGACGAAATTCTGTGCAGCGGTTTATGAGGAGTTGTGCTGACAAACTGTTCATCTTACATCAAGGTATCAAATAAGTTAAAATGTGTGGAAATTGTGAAAAAATAAAAGGAATCAGAATTTTGGTAATATGACATTGTTTCCTAAATACCTGCAAAGTTCATGTGAAATTCTTGCAGGCGGTTTATGAGGAGTTGCGCTGACAAAAAAAAGGAATCCATGACGGAAATGAGACCTTTATTTCGCGATACCGAGACCACTGTTGCATGATTCAATTTTGAAACTTATTCATCACCTCTTGCACGCGAATAAAAGTTGGTTTACAGTACCTCCATGAGATTCAAAATTTTGAACCGTGGGTATAATTATACCTTAGAATGCTTACTTTGTTTACTTAATTCCAAGAGGTAGATCTGAGTAACAAAGAGAAACTGCATTTCCACTTTATAACCAGTTGTGTACCCCACACCACAGGAACCACTGACCCTGGGGCTACATACATGTATTTCAAAATTTTGGAAAATTTATCATGAATTTTATTTCATCATAAAGTGTTGATAAATACCAGATTCATTTTCAGACTATGTACTCCCCCTCCCCTCCAAATACCTCTGACCCAGGAGCCTGGAAATTAAGGTATTCAATCCCTAATGAGAACAAATTCAGTGAAATTCCATCATAAATATGTAGCATTGGATATCATTTGACATAATATTACCTTGTGTCTTAATTTATGACCTGGAGTTCTTGTAAGAGCTATCTCCCCTTTTTTAATTAGTAAAAAAATTCAATTAAAAAAATTGTTTTCAATTGTCATTTTACTTTTAATGTTTAAATGCACCTTTCCACCGCAGGATTTATTGATATTCAACTTAATCGAATTTTTATTTTGAAAAAACGCTTTTCCCCATAGACTTCCATGCAATCTTTTTAATTAACTACTGCTTAATTAATGACATTTTTAAAACTTTCTCGCGGGCAATCATTTTCCACTTTAAAATGCTTTAATATAATATCAGTGTATTATGGACTTGATGGACATTCAAGGGTAGGTAATTAGTTCCCATTAGGGATGGAAATCCTTAACCATTTTGGAAAAGGCACCATCCATCATAAATATGTAGTACTTAAATCAATGGCATAATAACCTTGAGCAAAGGAAAAGATTTTCAAAGAATTCATGTATTTTCATTATATAAACAAAAGAGCCCCGCCCTAACACAAGAAGCCCTGACCCAGGGGCCACAGAATTCACAAATCTCGAAGAGGCATCCTTCCTCCTTATAACTACGTACATAGTTCATTGGTTTAATACCCAGGCTCAGAAAAGAAGATTTTCAAAGAAATAATTCTTTTTCACTATATCATCTGTATAGCCCTGCCCTAACACCAGAACCCCTGACCCTGAGGCCATGAAATTCATAATTTTGGAAGAGGCAGCCTTATTCAACATAACTATGCACTTGGTTAGTTTATTCAATGCCCAGAAGCAGAGAAGAAGAATTTCAAAGAATTTATGCATTTTCACTGTATAATCTATATAGCCCCACCCTAGCACCCCTGACCATGCATGGGGCAATGAGATTAATAATTTTGGAAGAGGCAGTCTTATTCAATATAACTATGCACTTGGTAAGTTTATTTAATGCCCGGGAGCTGAGAAGAAGAATTTCAAAGAAATAATGCATTTTCACTATATAATCAATATAGCTCCACCCTAGCACTAGAACCCCTGACCCAGGGGCCATGATTTTTACAATTTTGGTAGATGCAGCCTTATTCAACATATCAATGTACTTGGTTAGTTTATTTAATGCCCAGGAGCAGAGAAGAAGACTTTCAACGAATTTATGCACTTTCACTATAAAATCTATTTAGCCCCATCTTAGCACTAGAACCCCTGAGCCTGGGGCCATGAATTTCACAATTTTGGTAGAGGACTCAATGCTGACTACAATCATACCAACAGTTTGACTGCTTGGTGTCCAGGAGTAAAGAAGAAAATTTTAGTGGTTTTAGCCCTACCCTCCAGGCCCCTGGGGTGCAGGGACCATGAAGTTCATAATTTTTGTTCCCCTTCACCTATAGATGCTCTATGCCAAATTCGATTGAAATTGGTTCAGAGGTTTCAGAGAAGAAGCTGAAAATGTTCAAATGTTAAAGCATGACACATGTCGCTTGACTGAGGACAACGGACAAGAACGGATAGCAATAGGTCAACTGAGTTTACGCAGGTGACGTAAAAATATAAAGAGGAATAGTGTATAAAACGTACCATGTTTAGTAAAGCTATAAAAAATCTTAACACGGTGAACATGGCGTAACTGCTGGCGAAGGCTGTTCCTATGCCGATGGCCCCTTGTATCCAGAGCATGCCCAGAATGATCCACTTCCTGCCAAACTTGTCCGACAGCGGCGTGAGACAGAGGGCCCCCAGTGTGTTACCCACCATATAGATCGTGGAGGACAAATCCACCAGGAATTTATTATCACACACCAGGTCCCACTGGAAGAGAAAATGTACAATTTTATTTTTTAATTGACAGTATTGAAATGAATCATCGAAGCTCCAGCAACAGAATTTTTTGTATGCTGTCACAATTTAATTTCTATGCTAATGATTAACATTGTTATTACTTGATGACTAAAGTCATAACAGAATTCTGCTCTTATCATCATTAAAAATAATGCTCTGTGGATTTTTTGTTTATAATTTTCCTGAAATTTTTATACCGGTATGTACCTCTGTTAATATGGTGGAATCAAATTCAATTCCATAGGTCCACCCTTGATCACATGTCTTGGTTTGATTTTGGGTTGGAGATTTCATCACACATTTTTCAAATTCTCCATTTGAGTCGAGAGGAATAATGGCTGTCACAGATTCATTTACAGGCACCTGTTGGATGAGATTATACCGTATAAGTAGAATTTTTAGCCATGATTTAATTTTGGCATTATAAGCGAGGGTGCTGAGATCGCTAAAATTGAATATCGCTAAAATTAAATGTTTTCTTTGTGATAGCCTCTTTAATATGCATTTTAAAATTGCTAAAATAACATCTCACGAAAAATAGATTATAAGTTTTCAAGGACAAATCGTTAAAATGTGTCTCGCTAAATTTTTCCACTTATACGGTAGTTAAATCTTAAAATTCCAAACAAGTAAGCCTAACAACAAAACCCTTACACATATCACAGATCTTTCCACAAAATGTGAGAAGCAGTTCTCCCTAGACTTTGAGGAATTTATGCATTAATTTAATTAAACAAGAAGGAGAAAGTCAGTTTTAATCAGAGAACTAAAATACCTAAAATATTGAAAATCACTGAATGCTCTATCCCCTCCCCTTGGAAATTTATTACCAATGTTTGTATTTTTGAAAATAGGCTGAAATTTGAAGTCATTAGTCCACAGGGTCATAAAACAAAATCTATTTACAAATGTTTTGTTTGTCATAGGTAATTTAAATAGGAATAAGCAAGCCCTTTATCTTCTAATTCAAAAAATTATGAACAGGTAAAGATAATGATAAAATTTTTGAAAAGTAGGTCAAACTTCAAGGTCAAAGGGCCAAAGTCAAAGTACCCTATATTGGATAGATTCTTTCCAAGGTACATGGAATATAAAAGTGAAATATGAAATCCCTTTCCTTTCTCATTCAAAAGTTATGACCAAGGTCTTTTTCCTGTGACAAGACCTTCCATTGGGCACAATATTTTGACCCATAGATCATGGACTGGAGCTCTGGATACAAGGGGCCTGCTATTTTTAGAGAAACTAACCTTGACCACTAGTACGTTTTGACAGTTGATGCTAAGAATTTCATATTTCACTGTATTCCTTCATAGGAGATATTTTTTTTAGATATCAACATCTTGATCTCTTGACCTTGGAGTTTGGCCTGCAATTTAGAAACTTCAGCATTTGCTATAAACTGCCATACAGGGACATCAGTGTTACACAACCAGCGTTTCCTCTCAATTATCAGTTTTAACCTTGTTTGTATCTAAGAATATTGAATATGTATGTTGATTGCTTTGATAAACATGCTTTATGCATTTCCAAACACTAGATGCCCTAAGACATATAAATTACATTCATGTGTGTGTCTGGATCCCTCAAAATTTTCTTTAAGTAAAACAAAATTTCAACAAATATTCTATTTGTCTTTTTCATTTATTGATATCAACTCAACTCAACTTCACTCTACTTTCTAGAAACCCCTTCTCATCAGAATATATTTGATCAAAAACACAACAAAAACAAACTTGTAATGAATAGTGTAACTCAAGACTTATGCTTCTGAGAAAGTTATAGTGTCATTGTTTTTTTTTTTTTTAATATTTACTATAACAAAGAATAAAATACTTGAGAGACATGACAGTAATTAAATTATATGCATTTTTGAATGAAATCCATCCATATATACATGAAAAAACAATTTCCAAAAAAAACTTCTTAAAAGTATTTGACTTTCTATCTTTTAATAACATGATTTTAGGCTGTATAAACACTATTTTACAAATCCTGTTACTTCTGAAATCCAAATGCTTAGGAGAGTGCTTCCTTAATAAACTAAAAAACAAATCAATTCAAATGTTCCCTGTTGTCAATATACCTTTGGCCTTGACCTTCATTCATGGGATGGATATGTTTTTAAATATGGGTACAGATGTAGCAAGTAAACCAGAAGTCTCTGTCGAGACTGTAGCTCTACTGGTTTGTACTTATCAAAAACCATTGCACTATTTTATGTATCTTGGTGTAGTCTACTTGTGTGCCAACTTATTTTGAAATCAAACTAAAACTGTAGAAGGAGTAGCGTTTTAAAGGAATTTCACAGAAAATTCTATTTTTAGTAACCATGGTTACAATCGAAACCAAAACCCGATAAATTAAAAACCGATGCACTATTCTATGTATCTTAGTGTAGTCTACTTGTGTGCCAAGTAATATTGAAATCAGACCAAAACTGTAGAAGGAGTAGTGTTTTAAAGGAATTTCACAGAGAATTCTATTTTTAGTAACCATGGCAACATCGTTCACCAAAATCAAAAACCGATGCACTATTCTATGTATCTTAGTGTAGTCTACTTGTGTGCCAAGTTATATTGAAATCAGACCAAAATTGAGGAAGGAGTAGCGTTTTAAAGGAATTTCACAGAAAATTCTATTTTTAGTAACCATGGCAACACCGTTCATCGAAATGAAAAACCGATGCACTATTCTATGTATCTTAGTGTAGTCTACTTGTGTGCCAAGTAATATTGAAATCAGACTAAAATTGTAGGAGGAGTAGCGTTTTTAAAAATTGTTTACAGACAGACGGACAGACAGACAGACAGACAGACGGACGGACGCCGGACGCATTACTATCGCATAAGCTCTTCTGGTCTCTGACCAGTAGAGCTAAAAATCACATTAAAGTAGGGATGTCAACGAATAGTCGACTATTCGACTGTCAGTCGAAAGGACCGACTATCGAATAATGCGACCGACTATCGACTAAATAAAATACGATAAAAAAAGAGCGATAACTCTTGATTACAAAACGCTAAATCTGTAGAGCCTCCAACAAAGAGGATTCGACGGCCAAGTGGTATTGAATTCCTAACCCGTTTTTCGCCTGAGAAAGATAGTAATGAACGGGAAAACGAAATTGATGTTTATCTCGGTGAGAAGTTAGAATCAGTCGAGGACCCACTATCGTGGTGGCGGGGGAATGAAAACAAATTCCCATCGATCGCTAAACTGGCCAGAAAATTCCTTGGCTCCCCTGCCACATCAGTGCCCTCTTCTTCGGCGGGATTACTCGTCACAAAATTGAGAAATCGTCTGTCTTGAGAGGTTGTTGACAAAATTATTTTCATGAACAAAAACTGTTGACTGTTGACTTGTTATTATCAATGCATAAATGCATAAATGCTCTTCTATAATTTGATAATTGTCAATAACATTTGTTTTTCTGATTAATTATGAATCACTGTGCTGGGTTTTGTTTGTAGAATTATAATGAAAACACAGTTAATTAGACTTTACATTCCATGTATCCAAAATATTGTTATTTTAGTAATATTCAAAGGTTCACAGACACGTTTTGATAATTTGATAGTTACTTTTATAAAAACATTGTAGTGTTGTAAGCTAGGGCATTTAACTGTTTAAAAGTTAATACGGAAATCTGTATTAACAATGTCACACGGGCACCTGAAGTTTAGATGCTGTATTTATCTTGTTAAGTTAAAAAATATTTGCTGGTAGTTTTTAATGCATATTAAAACTAAATAAATATAATTTCATGTAAACATAATA